>NW_020257640.1:1191286-1240227 GCF_003255815.1 Theropithecus gelada
AAAATACAAAAAAACTAGCCGGGCGAGGTGGCGGGCGCCTGTAGTCCCAGCTACTCAGGAGGCTGAGGCAGGAGAATGGCATAAACCTGGGAGACAGAGCTTGCAGTGAGCTGAGATCCGGCCACTGTACTCCAGCCTGGGTGACAGAGCGAGACTCCGTCTCAAAAAAAAAAAAAAAAAACTCATCCTCCACTTTTCACCTTCCATATCTAATCCATCACCTAAGTCCTGTCTATTTTACTCTCTAAATTTTTCTCCAATGCATCCCTTTTTCATTCCTGCTGCCATTTAGCCCAGCACCTCATCAAAGGCCACATAGCGGAGGCTGCAGGCGAAGACTACTTCAGCCCAAGATTTCAAGGCTGCAGTCAGCTCTGATCACACCACAGCACTCTAGCCTGGATGACAGAGTGAGACACCACCTCTTTAAAAATGGATATAATTAATAAAAATAAAATTTTGAAAAAAAATTTTAAAGGCTGAGCAAAGTGGTTCATGTCTGTAATCCCAGCACTTTGGTGGAGCAGGGCAGGAGGATTGCTCAAGACCAGGAGTTCAAGATCAGCCTGGGAAACAGCTAGATCTTGTATCTACAAAAAAAATAAAAAATAATAAAAAAAATTTAATTAGCCAGGCATGATGGTGTACCTCTGTTGTCCTAGCTACTCAGGAGGCTAAGGCAGAAGGATCGCTTGAGCCCAGGATTTCAAGGTTGCGATGAGCCCTGATCACACCACTACACTCCAGCCTGGGTGACTGAACAAGACCCTGTCTCTAAAAGAGAAGAAGAAGAAAGGTCACACAGCAGTGCAGAGCCACTTTGTATGTGGATAAAACACCCACCATGATGCCTTCTTCCAGCAAACAGTCCCTAAGTGCCTACTATGTGCCAAGCACTGTGTTGGGCCCTGGGAGGCTGGTGGTGACACAGCAGAACTGCGCCCTCCCGGAGTTCCCAAACCTCAGAATCCCCCTTCACTAGCACCACTCACCACACCCATGAGGTTCACAATGATGCCCCCGCGTCATTTAGAAAGGATTATGTTACACCTGGTGTATGCTGTATAGGAAGACAAGGGTTTATGTCACCATGCCAGAAAGATTTCCATGAAAATGTTCTTCATTTCTTTTTTTAACACTGGCCACTGAAAGTGGTGCCCTCTCACCCGCTTTCTGGCCACTCCCAGAAGTCGTTCTGCCAAATCTGGGTCCTCAGGACTCTCTCCCCTACTGTGCCCTCCCAGCCTCCACATGCCCCATGGGTCTACACAGTGGTGTACTGGTAAAGCTTTACAAACTGGCTCTCTGGAAAAAAGAGAAAAGCCCCAAGTTGTATGTTTGCCAATTTCTGTGGTGTAAATACTTCCATTTACAGGATGCTACCAATGTCATCCTGGAATACAAAACTAGGGAGAGATACACAGTAGCACACACAGTATTTCTATAACCACCCAGCCACAGTAAATGGAAATAACCTGCAGGGCATTCACTACTACACATAGTAGCAAAATAATGGGGAAGTGATGAGCTTTGAGTATTTGTTATATTTTTAAAACATAATTTAGGCCAGGCACAGTGGCTCACACCTGAAATCCCACCTCTTTGGGAGATTGAGCCCAGGAGTTCTAAGACCAGCCTGAACAATATAGTGAGACCCTGTTTCTATAAAAAAATCAAAAACTAGCCAGGCATGGTGGTGCAAGCCTGCAGTCCCAGCTACTCCAGAGGCTGAGGTGGGAGAATTGCTTGAGCCTGGGAGGTCAAGGCTGCAGTGAACCATGATTGCACCACTGCACTTGGCCTGAGCGACAGAAAGAGACTGTCTCAGAAAATAAAAAGAAAAGAAAAAATTAAAATAGTTTATATCATTGAAGCTTATATAATTTCATTTTTAATAATGGCTGAGTTTAACAACTGGCTTGCACAAATTCCTGAGCATTTAATAATCATCTCCCGTGAGCGGGTATGAGCCTGCCCCAGCACACTCGGGGTGCCACTCAAAGGAAGCCCTTCTGCTTCCACTGGGGCAAAGGATTTTGATTTGTTCCTAAGGTTTTCCTCTATCCCTGAGGCTTCCTCTTTCATTGGGAGAAAGCTTGCTCCACCCACCGCCACATGACGTCAAATTTTAAAACAAAGGTGCGAGCCACACGTTTTACTGACCTCATTCCCCTTTGTCATGCTCATGTGAGTCAATTCACGCCATAGAAACAGGTGCCAAGGCAAAGCTCACTTCAGCTACAGCTTGGAAATAGTTAAGCAGAATGAAAATCATTCCCCTTCTCCCCAGAAGCCTCCTATCCCTGCCGAGCCCTCGTGGAGGAGTGCTAGGGCTTCAGGAATGATGGAATCTAAAACACAGCCTTCTTTGCTTAGCAATATTCATCCCTCATTAAGCAAACCTATATTTAGGATTGCTTATTTCTTCAGGGTAAACATTTTCTCTGCACCTGCTTGGCATGAAAAAAGAGAAATGAGTCATTCATTTCCAAGAAGGGGCCACTCGGCACCATTTACCATTGCAGACCACACACACACACACACAAACACACACACACACACCTTCCAGAGCTACAGTTCATCTGACCAAGTAAAGTTACAAAACCAACACGAAAAGACCCAAACCTCAAGTCTTTAACAAGTAATGAAAATCCTCGGTGCTCTCCAGGGATTCTTCCATTTGCTGACCATTTCCATGTTGTAAAACCCTCTCTCTTTTCATTATCAACTCAATTTAACACATGTTTAAGTCATTACCGTGTCAGGCCCTTGGAGCTGGAAACCCAGTAAAGAGAATCTGTTTAGAAAGACTGAGGCTTATGTCATTCAATTTAGAAAGAATTTCATTCATGTTTTTATTATTTTTTAACTTTTTTTTTGAGATGGAGTCTTGCTCTATCGCCCAGGCTGGAGTGCAGTGGCACAATCTCAGCTCGCTGCAACCTCCACCTCCCAAATTCAAGCGATTCCCCTGCCTCAGCCTCCCAAGTAGCTGGGATTACAGACACCTGCCACGAAGCCCAGTTAATTTTTGTATTTTTAGTAGAGACAGGGCTTTACCATGTTAGCCAGGCTGGTTTCAAACTCCTGACCTCAAGTAATCCACCCGCCTCGGCCCCCCAAAGTGCTGGGATTACAGGCATGAGCCACCGTGCCTGGCCAACATTTTTTTAACTTTGGTTCCTGAATATGGTGAGCTCCTCAGCTGTTCTCCCAAGGACTTGGGACCTGAGGATCCCTCTTTTCAAAGGGAATAGGGGAGACAGACATAGAGATGAAGTACTGGTAGCTTAAAAGCATCTGCATTCAAAATCTGTGCAAGTAGAGAAATAGGACAGAGAAGGGAATCCTTAACTCTCATGGTCAGGATCTGGAAGGCCAGGGACGCCTTCCTCAAGAAAAAAAAAAAAAAAAAGGCTAACTTGAGATGGGTTTTGAAGGATGCATGGAAGTTTACCAGATGAATTAGGACTGAAAGGCCCTTCCAAGGGAAAAGAACAAGAAGCACTAGACAGACTGTTCAGAAGGCCATTGAAAGAAGAATTTTAGGCCCGGCGCAGTGGCTCACACCTGTCATCCTAGCACTTTGGGAGGCCGAGGCGGACGGATCACTTGACGTCAGGAGTTTGAAACCAGCCTGGCCAACATGGTGAAACCCCATCTCTACTAAAAATATAAAAATTAGCTGGGCGTGGCGGCACACGCCTGTAGTCCCAGCTACTCAGGAGGCTGAGGCAGAAGGCTCACTTGAACCCAGGAGGTGGAGGTTGCAGTGAGCCGAGATCACAACACTGCACTAAAGCCTGGCAACAGAGCAAGACTCAAAAAAAAAGAAATTTATACAAGTGGAGTATCCCATGGTGCTGTAGATCAGGGCTTCTCAACCTCAGCATTACTGAGGTTTTGGACTGGATAGTTCTTTGTTATGGGGGCTGTCCTGTGCATTGCAGGATGTCTAGTAGCATCCCTGGCTTCTACCCATTCTATACCAATAGCATCAGCCCCCAGGTTTTATTAAACCCAATGTCTCCAGACATTGCTGAAGTCCCCTGGGGCACAAAATCACTCCAGCTTGAGAATCGCCACTCCAGGCATTATTCTTGCTATGACACTAGGATAGAAATTTAGGCAGAGGGGATGCTGTGGGAAAGCAAAATTGATATTCCCTTGTCCTGTGGCCATCACATCTGTGGCTTTCCAAGCATCTCACAGCCCAGCGAGGTTCAGTGACTGCTGCTCTCGGTGACTGAATGGATCAGGGTAATTGGCAGCGTCATAAATATCAAGGGCAAATACAAAGGCCACAGGACAGGTCAAGGAACCTGGACTCCAGGGCCACAGCTCCCTCTCTGCCCACACCATCCATCACGTGAGGAGCTGCAAACGGCCCCTATTTCAGAAAGACAGTGATCTGGGGGAGTTGCAGGGAAATTTGGGTGCTGAGGCAGACTGAGGTTAAAGGTGCAGTTCATTTATCCCCGGCAGCTTTTTGCTCTGTGAGTAATGAACGGTAGGAACGGCCCTGGGCAGTGCACAGCCTTCAGAAAGAGCCAAAGGGAGAAACAGCTTGTTATTTCAATGGCTTAGCTCCATCTCTGGGATGCGGGGGGTAACTAAAGGCCCATTCGCATTCCTTATCAGAGTGCAGCTCCTGCTCAGAGTCTGGGAAATCCTTGTGGCTCTAGAAAAGAAGTTAGTGGCCCTGTGCTGGAAGTGGGGAGAGGGGACAGAGCCTTCAAGATGAGCCAGCCTGTGCCCCTGGGACAGAATCCTGAACCAAGCTTCAGAGCTGCCAGATTCCTGGTCCCCGTTTCCCATGTGATTAAATCTGAAATTACTGGGCATGGTTTCCAAGTTCCTGGGCCTCTCCAGCTTTGTCTCCCATCTCCACTCTTCACACCCAACGGTCTCCCTGCCTACAAAGAGCTACTTGCAGTTCCCAGAGTAAGCCCCACGGCTGCACTTTGCTAACGCTCTTCCTTCCACTCAAATGCCCTTCCCACTTGCATCTCCACCTGTCTGGCAAACTCTGCATAGCTTGAATACTAGTTCCGAGGCTAAGCCCCTCTTGGCCCCCACTCTTCAGGTACAATTGTCCCCTCCCACCACTTCCTGTGCAGTCTCTGCCAGCACACCAGGCCTCTCCTTATCTGTCCCTCCATCTGTCCCCTGCTCCTGCTCCTGTATATCTGGTGACCATGTCCTCCTCTTTCTCCTCCTCCTCCTCCTGACTGCAGCACCCAGCACCATTCCTAATGCAGAGCAGGTGCTCCCATGTTTGCTGAACAAATAAAATCACTCCACATCCTCTCACCACACCTCCCTGAGTGCACAGGAAAACAGGAAGGGTAATGCAGGCCTGCTCTGTCCCACCTCTACAGCTGGCTGTGTGTGGGGGTGGGGGGGCATGAGCACACACACTTGCACTCACTCCAGGACTCTCCTAACCTTTGACTTTTGCTGCATCCAGCTCTCCTACTCTCTCAGGATGGTTTTCCTCTAGGCCAGTAGAGGTCACTCTTTCTACCTGAAGTGTGAATGGCTAGCAGTTCACATGCTCCTACCCCAGATAACCAAGGTGTCGTAGTGGGACCTTGGGCACCTTTGCAGAGGAGGTGCCAGTGATGTGTGTGAAGTGTGGCTCTGGACTGGCACCAAGGGACAGCCAGCTGTAACATACTCTTTCCTACCCTGCTACAGGGAGTAAACAGGCCGCTTCCTGCAGCAGACGGGGCTGGGACAGATGTTAGTTGTCTTGGGAAGAAAAACGCAGGTGTTTTTTCTGGGCATCTGGAGTGTGTGAGGACTAAGTCAGCAACTGGCAAGTAACGAATGGTAAAGCTTCCCCTGCGAGTCCGTGGAAGACCAAGTGAGGATGATGCTAAAGGCTTCCAGATCCAAGAAAAGATGTGGCTTGCCCTCGAGTGACTGGTGACACATCAGGATGCCCCAGAAGGATTCAGTGAGAAGTAGGGTTAGGTGAGGGGCAATCTGCAGACATAGCAGTTTATGCTATTTTTTTCTGTTTTTTTAAATAATCAACCTTCTCTCTCTACCCTCATTACCAGAAGTGATTCATGAGAAATGTAGGGCTCCCCAAGAGGGCTGATATCCCTAAGAGGAGGTAATGAAAATATAGCAAAATGCCCCACAGCAAGGACCGCAGGACCTAGTGTCAGGGCATCATTGACAAAGCTACAGCAGGGATTTCGATTTCAAGGTGGTGCCAGGCCCACCTTTTGCATCCCATTGGCTCACACCTCCATGAGATCAGGAACCCATGACAAGGACTCCCTCCTTGCCCAAACTTCAGTCAACCTCCTCTGGCCCTCTTTTCAAGTGAGACTTGTCCAGGCCTCATGACCGAATCCAGTTTTGGCAGAGAATCTTGCTGAGCCAGGTTATTGAAACCCTCCCCAACTTAGCCAAACCAGCTCCTCCTCCTCCACCCTTGAGACTTGATCAAGGGTCTTAGTGGTCTTCCCTCCACTCCCTCACCCTGCCCATGGCCTATAGATCCCCATTTGTCCCTGATGTATTTAGAGTTGAGTTCCATCTCCCTCCCATATTATCATAGCCTTGAAGAAAATATTCCTTGCCATTTTAACAAGTGTTGGAATAATTTCTTGTATATCCTGTCTGTCTTATGCATCACTAGCCCAGTGCCTGACACAGAGTCAGGCATCCTGATTCCTACTGGTTTAATTAATTCACAAATGCTATGTCAGTGTCTAATAATTTTATCTATAATTACTTATAGATAGAATTATTTCTGGCTGGATGCCCCAGAAGGATTCAGTGAGAAGTAAGGTTAGGTGAGAGACAGTCTGCAGATGTAGGAGTTTATGCTGGTTTTTTCTGTTTTTTTAAATAATCAACCTTCTCTCTCTACCCTATTTATCAGAAGTTATTCACGAGAAATACAGGGATCCCCAGGAGGGCTGATATCCCTAAAAGGAGGTAATGAAAATACAGCAAAATGCCCCACAGTGAGGCAATGAGAAAGGCAGGAGGATGGAAGCTGAGAATAGACTGAAGGTGGTGGGTCAACTGATAATAAAACGTCATGTGGAAGGAAGTCCCATGGCATGGTCTCTTCCATTGGGGAGACTATTTCACACTTGGTGGCTTCATACATGGCCACATCTGTTCTGCTAAGGAGTACCTAATGCCCAAGCCTTCCTGGTCAGAACCAAGAACAAAGCTCTGCTAACCAAAGAATGGAAAGCATATCCCAAACTGAAAAAGGGACCCATCTCTATGCTTACATTGTGGCTACTCAGAACAATGTCTTTTCTGAAATTTTGATCAGAGAACAGATCAGAGAACACCACCTCCTAGCACAAACACCATGAAATGTTGGGTAAATATAATAAGCAGCCTTTTCAATCTTGACAGAGCCCTGAACAAAGGAAATAGAACTCCCCAGGGGCCAAGAAAAACCATGAGCTGCTGCTGTGAAACCTGGCCAAGAGGATGGATTCAGGAAGGGGCATGAGCTTGCAACTCCCAGGGGGATTGGGGATTACAGAGAGTGGGTCTGATGAAAAACAAAAGTACAAACTAGAAAAGAAAAAATTCTCACCAACTCAGGTGGATGATAAAGAAATCTTAGCTTAGACTTAAAGTGGAAAATAAATAAATAAGATAGTTATCCGGGAATTCATGAACACAAATCTGACTTCACATAGATTTGGGACTCAAATTTATCCTACCCAACTTGGTCTGGAACCCCTAGGCTAAAAAAAGTCACATAAAATTTGGTTCTCAGCTAAATGATGCCCCGGGGAATTGGCAAAAGCCAACCCTCTGAAGTTGGATATATTATTGGAAGATCTAATCTTATCAACATACCCATTCTCTCCAAATGAATTCATAGATTCAATAAAGTCTCAGTCAAAATCCTAGCAAGTGTTTTTGTGGAAACTGATGTTATTCTAAAATGCATATGGAATGAAAAGAGTCAAAAATAATAAAAATAGTTTAGAGAAAGAGCAAAGTTGGAGAGCTCACACTACCAGATTATCAAGACCTTCTTAAGAAAGTTGTGACATTTAAGACAGTGTTGTATTGGCACAAGGATAGACAAACAGACTAATCAGACAAAGGAGAAACCACCACATACAGTCCCCTGATTTACAGTAATAGTAGTGCTGCAGTGCAAAAATAAACCTTGACCCCTACCTCACACCATGCCAGAAAAAGGCAATTCCAAATGAATTGTAGATCTACATGTGAATGGTAAAACAACATTTCTAGGAAATAATATAGGAGAAAGTCTTCATGACCTTAAGGTAGGCAAGGATTTCATAAGGTCTTACATATGATTGTAATGATTTTAGAAAATGCAAAAATGTGTGATAAAATGTTGGGCACAGATTATAGCTCACATTTATAATTCCAGCACTTTGGGAGGCCAAGGTAGGAGGATCACTTGAGGCCAAGAGTTCAAGATAAGTATGAGCAACATAGCAAGACCCTGTCTCTACTAAAAATAAAAATAAAAATTAGCTGGGTATGGTAGTGCACACCTGTAGTCCTAGCTACTCAGGGAGCTGAAGCAGGAGGATCACTTGAGCCCAGGAGTCCAGGGTTGCAGTGAGTTATAATCACACCATTGCACTCCAGCTGGGTGATAGAATGAGGCCCTGCTTCAAACAAATAAAATAAATAAAATGTGTGATAAAATAAATATACCGAATTTCCCTACCACTCAGAAATTGACAAAAATACCTTTGAAAGTATGTTTTTGAAAAGTGGTTGCATCTTCCATCTCCCTCACCCAAACTAATAGTGGATTATCCACTATCTTACACTGTTCTCTTGCTTCATCAGTGAGTCTTTTCTCAAAAATAAATAAATAAATAAAATAAAGGCCTGTAGTCTTCTAGACAGCAAAAACTGAATCAGCACTAATACAGCCATAGGGACCCGGGCTGTGGGCATCTCCTGGACAGAGCTACAGTCTGATCTTCTCACTTTACAGATGGGAGAGCAGAAGCCGCCAGGGTTACTTGACTTCACTGGTAGAGGCAGGATGGTATCCAGAACCCTGATCACAGTGCTCTTTCCAACACATGTCTGTTGTTGGGGATGTCTAGCAATGCTGCCCCTAAAGCAGTACTCTTCGTACCTGCTGAGGTCACTGGCTGCACTCCTCCTGCCCCCGGGGCATCTCAACACATCACCAGGTGGTGGTGATGCCACCCACTGACTGGGTTGATGCTCCCACCTCCACTGAGTCTCAACCCTCCTGACACTAAGCCCAGTGGCATCAAGCCACACAGTTCCTTGGTGGTGTTTTCCAAAGTTTAAGGACAGCCAACTATTTATCTTATCCCATTGACGGTGAGAACTGAGTGAGAAACAGAGAGCTGCCTGAGTTATTTCATTTTATTTACAATTATTTGAAATCCAATGCTACAAGACACTGGTACCAACATAAATTAATTTTCCTTGCTTGGAAGCTGATGAATCTCTCCTTGTCTTGAAAAGGACTCTGACAGCTCTGGGCTTCAGTGAAAGAGAGCTATTGTTTTCTTAATTAGGAATTCATGGAACTTGTAGGTACAGCCAGGGCCAGCCTGAGGGGCGGAAGTGGCCCATCTGAGAGGCGGTTGTGAGATAGACCATTTATAAAACTATGGGTGATGGATCCCAGGAGGCTGCTGAATGGAATTATTCAGGAAGCATCACCATGTGTCCATTCTCTATCTGGTAAAGAGCTTGTTTTTCAGCTTGCATCCCTATCAGGAGTTCACCCTTCCAGCCCACTGGAAAATATAATCTTTCCCAGTATCCGCCATGTTGAACCCTGAGCACACCCAGGAACAGAGGCGGCAGACTCAGGCAGAGATGCAGGACTGTAGGGGATGAAAAAGAGTGGAAGCTACACCCAGGTAAAGGAACGAGTCCCCTCCTCTGTGAAGCGTCCCCTGACCACCCTCAGCTACTGCAGTTCTCCCTCTCCTGGGATCCCACTGCCCGGTGGGTAACCCCAACATAGCCAGTAGCTCCTTATATGGGAACAGTTGGCTTGAATGTGTCCCACATGACTGAGAGCTGCTTCATCTCTGAACCCAGGGACCCAGTACAGCAGGAAGAAAACATGAGTTTGGAGTAAAACAGCTGGAGGGTTAGTACCAGCTCCATCACTTGTGCTCTGCAACGCCTGGCAAGTTATATCGCCTTGTCATGCCTTGGCGCCCAGTGGTAGAATGGGTTTCACACTGGCGCTGCCTTGTAGGTTGAAGTAAGTTAAAGGCCAGGTGCGGTGGCTCACGCCTGTAATCTCAACACCTTGGGAGGCGGAGGTGGAGGCGGAGGTGGGAGGACTGCTTGAGCACAGTAGTTCAAGACCAGCCTGAGCAACATTAGGAGATCCCGTCTCTACAAAAACAACAACAGCAACAACAACAAGTTGTATTTTGAAAGCATCTAGCACAATGTCTGGTCCATAGCAAGTACTTAGTAAATGTTAGCAATTAATAATAGACGTTATTAGGAGTTCATTTATGTTTGTTTCTGTTGCTGCTGCCGCTATCTAACAGAAGCAATTAACAGAGCGTATCTGAAGAAGCAAAACTCCACAGAAATCAATACAGAGCAGACTTAAAGAAATATTTGAGCAGCCCCAACACGATCCCAAATGGGAACTTGGTGCAAATTACAAAAAGGTTCCCACAAGACACTTGCCTACCATCTGTCAAAATTGTTACAGTCACTCTCCTGATCTACGGTGTCTGCGATTTCCAAGCACCCCGCCCCCAAGGTGTGCAGTGTGAAGCACAGCCTGCTGTAAATGACAAGAGGAAGTTCACAGTCAGGAAGCAAGAATCAGGGCCTCAGGGAGGGAAGCCGCAGCCAGGTGGCCCGCAGCAGACAAGAGCGGCTCAGGCCCGTGGGAGCACGGCTGGTGAGCTGGAACACAGAAATGAGAGAGGAGTCAACACGGGCCTCTTAGCCCCTGTCTAGAGATCAGTCCACCTCTTTGCAGAAGAGCTTGTATTTTTTGATTTGCGTTATAACTTTGAGAGAGTAAGAAAAAAAGGCAACACGCGTTGATCAGCCTTGTATTAAGAATTTTCTTACCGAAGTAACCCAGGAATGGAAAATCAAATACTGTGTGTTTTCACTTGTAAGTGGGAGCTAAGCTATGAGGACACAAAAATACACAGTGATAATGGACTGTGGGGCGTGAGCGGCAGGAGGCTGGGAGGGGGGTGAGGGATAGAAGACTATTGGGTACAGCGTATTGCTCAGGGGATGGGTACGCCAAGATCTAAGAATTTACTACTAAAGAACTAATCCATGTAACCAAAAACCACCTGTACCCCTAAAAATTACTGAAACTAAAAAGTAAACAATAAAAAATGTTCTTACTGAATAGCGCATGTACTTCTTTCCTTAGAAAAATAGAAGCAGAGAATTTCTGGTTCAGCAAAATGGTGAAGTGAGCTAACACAAAACCCTTCCACCACAAATACATAGAGATTTTAGATAAATCAATAGAAAAAAAAACTATATTTTAATCAACTTTTTAAAAAGTTTTCCTCTAATTAGAAACCCCATTCCTAAATGGTGCTGGAAAGGAAATATATCAAAGAGAGAGGAGTAACCACCTGAGAGGAGCAGGCCCAGGAAACCTCTCTCCTGGTCTAATGAACAGAATGGTAAACAGCACGTGGTCACCAAGCCTTTTCTTTCTGTCTGCCATAGCCACATACCAAGCCTTCATTTTCTTTCTTTTCTTTTTTTTAATGCCAAGTGTAAATGGAACCCAATTTGGGGGAGCAAATGAGAATGGATTGAAACAGATCATCTGTAAATTTCCCAAGCCGATCCAGCAGTCATTCTGCAAACTTCCCACCTCCCTACCCTCTCAACGGATTGTGGCTTTAATGAACATTATTTCTACCACTAGAGGGCCACGTACAAAGTGGAATTTAAAGGCCTTGCCACCCCCAAAGCATCTCTACCACTAGATAAGAGCGGTCTGAGATTTCTCCACCAAAGACTCATTGTTTGGGGTTAAGCATTTAAAAGGCAAAGGTCGAATGGAGGCAGGGGAGAGGCAGACCTGACCTTCCTGTGGGGTCTAGAGGAGCAGGAAGAGGAAGTTGCTGATGGTGGCAGAAGGGCACAGAAGGCCCATTCCGCGGCTCTGGCCCTTGGCTGGGGCCTGGGTACCCCAGATGCACTTTGGAAGCCCTTGAAACCTGAACTCCAGGGAGACGGGGGTGAAGTCAAGGCCTTGAGTAAATCGGCAAAGGGAAAATTAAGAGGATCAATAAAAGAGTTTAATGAAACATAAACAGGTTCAGGGAGGGCTTAAATAAACTCATGGTCAATCCATAGCAGGTTGTTAAGGAGCCTGCCTGACTCTTGGAGGTTGATGTTTCGGAAAACAACCGTGTACTCCTCTCAGGCATTTCTGTGGATGGTGCCTGAAGCTGAATTCCTGGCTGCAGAACCCAGGGCTGACCTGCAAAAAGGGGCAAGCGGGGGTTCTCTTGTCAATTTTTAATTGTGGGTCCAGAATGGGAGCCAGGAGGCTGAACCAAAAATCTTGGCACGCAGCACTTGGGATGGCTGGAGGAAACTGAGGATGCTGAAATGGGAGTGGCAGAGCCAGAAAGTCCCTGTGAGCATGCCTGCAATTTGCAAGCTGGCTGCAGCCCTGGAGGCAGAGGGCACAGGGCACAGGGCAGATGGGCAGATACCAGCACCACTAGGACCTCACCCCTGCCCCCATGAATTTCCACGGCTCCCCACTCAGCTACCCCTCCCATAAGGACCCAGGAACACAGGATCACAGCCATGTCACATGGGTGCCCCAGCAATCCAAGAAGGCTGACTCAGGCCCTCTCTCTGCCCCCAACACCATCTTTGCCCGGATGCAGGTGCCCCATCCTCGTGCAGAGAAGGGGTGCCCACAAGAAAGTCCACCCTGGGGAGAAGGGTTAATTCCCTCTGCTTCCGTCTTCCTCGAGCTACTGGACATTTGCCCTCCCAACCCCAACAGTGCCAGGATTCCCAGGACTGTGCTGGAGGGGCAAGCCCAGGCCCCCACTCTGATTGCTGCTCACCTGCCTCCCTGGAGCTCTCCTCCAGGGGGAAGCAAAGGGCTCCTGCCTGGCCAAGGCTCTTCTTCCATCAAATGTTTCGCCTTCCCTACAGCAGCAAACAAACCTCAGTGAAAGACGTCATCTCTTCACCAAGGAGGAAGTCCTATGATCCGAGGCCCCAGCATCGCGCTCTAAATATGGAGCCACAAAAAAGAAAATACTAAACACAACCCTGTGACATTTCCCGTAGTAAACTGCGCAGCCCAGCAAGGAGAGCTACGCTCCTCCGGAGGCCTCCTGTTTCCAAGAAAGTAGGAGCTGAGTCTGCTAGACAGGGTGTGCTTCGCTCCCAAATTCTCCAAGGTCGGCTAGTTACATCTGGCTTCTGGGTGACGTCCTCACCTCCTACCCTCCCTTCCCTGGGCTGATAATCAGGAGACAACACAACCATCTCCAAGCTTGCTACGTGGGGCCGTGGTTCTCATATGAATATTCTCTTTCTGGCCAACTCCGGAGACCCAACCATTTCTCCACACATCCCTTGGGCTCAGGCCTCCAGATTTGTGGTCTGCTTTGCTTCTCCCCTTTGAGATCGTCCTTAAAATATTCCCATCCCGAGAAGGGCCTTTTGATAACTTTCCTTGCTCCCCCTCCCCTGCCCCCTCCCCCCGCCACTTCTCTCCCTCCTGGTCACTCCCCAATATCTACCTCTGCACACCTTCCCTCCCAGGCCCCAGCCCTGGCCTCACAGTGACCAGGCTCTCCAATTTCCGTCTAGAGTTGTAAGCCACCCACAGTGCTCAGAAATGCCACCCCAGCATTTGGGGAAGTCCTGAGAGGGACCTGAAATAGACTAGGTATACCCTCACCCACCTGCATACAAACCTAAAACCTTTTGTTTATACTGACTTGACAGTAATTCCACTTTCTAAGTCCCCATTCTCTCAACAGTCATGGAGGGGTTGTGTGTGGAAAGTCAGTAGAGAAGGGAAGAAAGTCAAATCTTCCCAAAGAGATGTGTCCTTTGGCCCTTCTGATAATTTCTCAGCCACTTCTGACTACAACAGTGCAATGTGTAACCTTATTACAGATAGATATTGCTATAATCCTCAGCCCAAAGCCCCATCTCAGAGCCAGAGTGGCTGCCTACCCTCTCTCTCTCGCCCTCCAGCAAAGGGGGCCGGGCCTGGAAGAGAAGCGGGGAAGACAAGGGAGATAGTGCTCATGCCCCCGAGGGGAACTTCAAAGAGCAGTCCTCTCTCTAAGCCACTGCTCACTTCTCCCTCCACCTTCAGTTATGAGCTTGGAGGATTGCCAGCTCCTTGCAGCAGGCCAGGTCTAATGAACTGTGCCACGGCCACCTGTGGTTTCTTGTCGTGGAAGCTGCACGCTGCAGGGATGCTCACTCTGCCCTAGCTCCAAGGCACAGACGGTTCAGAGAGAGGCTGCCCATCTCCCCTGCCCACTGCTAGAATGTGCACTCCTGCGCTCCCTTTGGGGCAAGGACTTCTCTCTCTCGGGGGCAGTGCTCTGTGCTTCTCTTAGCCAGCCTCCAGATTCTTCACGGTGGGGAGCACGGAAACTTCAAGTGCCTCCCGTGGCCCACCCGGCGAAGCTGGTGGAAGGTTGCCCTGCTGCCCTCTTCGGGAGGGTGAATCAAACTATGGGCCTCCATGCCAGCCCTTCCCCAGGCACCAGCTACTAGAAATAGACATCTGCCCCGGGGTTCCTGAGTCACCCTCAAACCTCATGGGCCATTCTCATGAGTGTGGCCCCTCCATACATGTGCACTGATTTGACTGGAAACAGCCTTTGCCCGCAGGGAAGGGAGGTGAAACGGATGCTCACTGCCCTTCTACTCTGCTCCCTTCCTCCCACCACAGCTGTCAAAGGCAAAGGAGGAGGATCATGGTACAGGAAGATGTCCAGGAGCCTGATGGATGGCCTCTGCTCTACAAGCCTGGAGAGCTGCTCCTCACTGCAGTGGGCCGTGCTCCAAATACAGGACACAGAGAACGCAGTGCCTCTGTCTGGTGACATGGAGCCACGCCAAAGAAGGAAACTAGCCACTCAGGTGTGATGTCTTCATTTATGACTAGCTCTAAATACTTAGATTTTTGCCCTCATTCAACCCAAAAATCTCAGGGGCAGTATGTAGCCAGATAAGATAACCAAAAAAAAAAATGGTCTCAACAAGAGCCACTGAGATTCAAGATGTCAGTGTGCAGTTGCATCGTCCCTTCAGATGAGGGAGAGGCAGGTTGACTAGGAGGAGGTATAGAGCCTTGCAAGGAGGGGCCTGGGAGTGGGAGAGCTGGGCCTGAGTCCCAGGTACGGAAGTCTAATTCGGCCACCCTCTCCCATGGCCCTTTACATCCCTCCCCTGTCCTCCTAGACTCACTGACAGGCAAACCCACTTACAAAACCTCAAGGAATGGCCAGGCGTGGAGACTCACGCCTGTAATCCCAGTACTTTGGGAGGCCCAGGTGGGTGGATCACCTGAGGTCAGGAGTTCAAGACCAGCCTGGACAACATGGTGAAACCCCGTCTCTACTAATAATACAAAAAATTAGCTGGGCGTGGTGGCACGTGCCTGTGGCCTCTCTCTGAGCCGTCTGTGCCTTGGAGCCAGGGCAGAGTGAGCATCCCTGCAGCATGCAGCTTCCACAACAATCCCATCTACTTGGGAGGCTGAGGCAGGAGAATTGCTTGAACCTGGGAGGCCGTGGTTGCAGCGAGCAAAGATCGCGCCACTGCACTCCAGCCTGAGCGACAAGAGCAAAACTCCGTCTCCGTCTCAAAAAAGAAAAAACCCTCAAGGAACTTCTCACGTCCTATGGAACTGCAGGAAAGGAGCCAGCTGGGTGCTGGGTGACGGTGGGCCAGCCTCTGAGCCTGTGTTTCAACAGCTTTAAGATGGGAGACAATAGGATCAGATGGTTGCAAGCAGAGACCATCTCTCCGTGATTAGAGAGGGCAGCAAATGAGCCACCCAGAAAACAGGACTCCTGTGGCAAGGCAAATGGGTCTAGGTTTGAGGCTCTGGCAGCTTCAGGACTAAGCAGGTCAAAAGATCGGCTGCACCTCCATCCTTGTCCAAACAGCCACGTGGCCCGGCCGCCCAGTTAGAGAGGCGCCCCTCCCGCTTGTGGGCGGGGCCTGGACGCGGGGGTGGTCTGGGAGGGGCTCACAGGTTAGATTCAGCCCCCAGGGCCACATCCGAGTGCTTTCCTGTAGGAAACAACCGGTGCACATGGTGTGTCTCTGTAATCTCCACCTACTTTTCAGGCTTTTTTTTTTAAACAATAATTTCAACTTTTATTTTAGATTCAAGGGACACAAATACAGGTTTGTTACATGTGTATATTGCATGATGCTGAGGTTTGGGGGAATGATCCCATCACCCAGGGAGTGAGCGTGGTACCCAATAGTTAGTTTTTCGGCCCACATCTTCCTCCCCTTTCTAATACCCTGCAGTGCCTACTGTTGCCATCTTTATGTCCATGAGTACCCAATGTTTAACTCTCACTCATAAGCGAGAATATTCAATATTTGATTTTCTGTTCCTGAATTAGTTTGCTTAATATGATGGCCTCTAGCTACATCCATATTGCTACAAATTGATTTTGTAGCAATCAATTTTTTTTTGCTACAAATGATTTTGTCCTTTTATATGACTGTATAGTATTCCATGGTGTATATGCATCACATCTTCTTTATCCAATCCACTGTTGATGGACACCTAAGTTGATTCCACATCTTTGTTATTGTGGATAGTGCTCCAATGAACATACGAATGCATGTGTCTTTTTGGTAGAATTTATTTTCCTCTGGGTATATACCCAGTAATGGGATGGCTGGGTCAAACGGTATTTCTGTCTTAAGTTCTTTCAGAAGTTGCCAAACTGCTTTCCATCGTGGCTGAAATAATTTATATTCTCACCAGCAGTGTATAAGCATTCCCTTTACTCTGCAGCCTCACCAGCATGTTATTTTTTACTTTTAAGTAGCTATTCTGACTGGTGTAAGATGGTGTCTCGTTGTGGTTTTGATCTGCAATTATCTAATGATTAGTGATGTTGAGCATTTTTTCATATATTAGCTGCTTGTATGTCTTCTTTTGAGAAGTGTCTCTTTATATCCTTTGCCCAATTTTTAATGGGATCTTTGGTTTTTGCTTATTGAATTAAGTTCCTTACAGATTCTAGGTATTAGACCTGTGTCAGATACATAGTTTTTTAGTATCTTCTCCCATTCTGTAGGTGGTCTGGTTACTCTGTTGATAGTTTCTTTTGCTATGTAGAAGCTCTTTAGTTTAATTTGGTCCCACTTGTCAATTTTTGTTTTTGTTGCAATTGCTTTTGATTATTTAGTCATAAATTATTTGCCAAATCCAATAATTATAATAATATAATAATATAATATTATATAATACAGTAACTAGAGAGAATGTTACTTCTTAGTCTTTTTTTCCCAAGATTCTTATAGTTTGAGGTCTTACATTTAAATCCTTAATCCATCTTTGAGTAAATTTTTGTGTATGGTGAAAGGTAGGGGTCCAGTTTCATTCTTCCGCATATAGCTTGCAAGTTATCCCAGCATCATTCATTGAAGAGGACATCCTTTCCCCATTGCTTACTGTTGTTTACCTTGTCAAAGATGAGATGGTTGTAGGTGTGTGGCTTTATTTCTGGGTTCTCTACTCTGTTCCATTGGTCCGTGTCTGTGTTTGTACCAGTACCATGCTGTTTTCGTTACTGTAGCCTTGTAGTATAGTTTGAAGTCAGATAATGTGAGTGCCTCCAGCTTTGTTCTTTTTGCTTAGGATTGCCTTGGCTATTCAAGCTCTTTTTGAGTTCCTAGTTTTTTCTAATTCTGTGAAAAATGACATTTGTGGTTTGATAGGAATAGCCTTGAGGGAAGAGGCAATGCAATAGAGAAAATGGCATTGAATCAGTACATTGCTTTTCAGGCTTTTAATCTCTTCTCTCTATCAGCAGGCTTCAAGCTGGGTTTCTATTCCCCCCTCACTTGAACATCCTAACCTCTGCCACTGACACCTAGCAACCTTTCCTCATTTCTTAGTTCAAGTTCAAGATGAGAGAAAGAATCTGATTGCTCTAGCTCAGCAGGTTGTGCCAGGAGACAATCTGGGGCCACCCCTGGACCAGTGAGTTGTAGCAGAAGGGTCACATAATAAAACGCTTCACTCGGCCACAGCCATTGGTGGCTCCCTGCACTGGGGTGGGAGTGCCAGCTGGGTGGTGATGGGCCTGCCCCCACACAGGCGGAAGTGTCCTTAGGTTTAAGCAAGATGGGGAGTGTGTGGCTGTGTGCCTGGGGCATGGCAGGTGTCAAATTCCTGCCGGCTCCCCAGCCCCATCCCCTCCGCTCATTTTAAGGAGGGACAACCTTACTGGTAGTCCCTGCCCTCCCTGGGTGGCATCTCTAAGTCACCACCACTTCCTGCCTTCCCAACCAGGGCCTCCTCAGAGCACACTGTTTAAGGGCATGGAACTAGGGCAGGGGCAGTGGCAGTGGCAAAGCCAGCCAAGTGGCAGCAACCTCCTCTCACCTGCCCGGAAGGGATGGATGGAGGGAGCTCCTAGAGAAGAAAAAGGGAGCAGCAGGAGAGTGTACTGCCAACACCACGGGCTTTGTGCTTCCCTGCCCCACTTGCCACAGGGGGCCAAGGGTGGCCTAATCATTCCTTTTTCTGTTCTGCCCAAAACCTCTCTCTCAGAATGCTTTTGAGCAATCCCCAATTGTCCCTTCTCCCCGATGGTGGCCAGGCTTTGACAGGATCCAAGGGAGAGCCATCAAATGACAAAAGGCAGGAAGAACAGAGGCAACAGGAATGCAGGGAGGGTGGGAGTGGCAGCAGGACAATTTTTCTGTCTTCTTTTTCCTAAATTTAAGAGCCTGGTTTCCTCTGGATGCTTAGACGTATGTACTTGAGCATGAGCAGCAAGATCCATTTCACTACTAATGAAAGCAACATTGGGTGGAGCTTCTGGGGCTGAATCCTGACTTCCGGTCAGGCTCAGTACCAGTGCAGACTCCTCCAGCAAGTTCCATGACCTTACAGAGCCTCAGTGTCCTCCTCTGTAAAATGGGGATGACAGTAGAACCTAGCTTATAGAGGCAATGCGTGCTCTCAGTAAAGAGATCTATGTGCACAAGTTAGCACAGAAACTGGCATTTACTAACTGTCCAGTAAGTGACGCTCTTTATCCCCTTTGGGGGAGACAGGCAAAGAGACCATCACCTTCCCTGTCGAGGAGTCTGCCCAGGAACTGTACAGCTCAGTGGTGTTACAGGAACAGAGCTGCCTGGCTTGAGAAGCTGTATGGGGAGCTGGACTGTTTTCTCATCCTTTTGGTTAATATTCCAGGCATCTGCAAAAAGTAAGAAAAGGATTGCTTTATAGGACAGATCTGCCCATTTTTCCCCCCTTCTTTTGCCCCCAGGAAATGTCTGGTCTTTGAAAGCCAGGCTTTGTGCAGTTCTCCAGTTCATTTCCTGCTTCACCTGGTTCTGGAAAATAGGCTCACCGAATATCTAATGATTTTCATTTTTCTCTATTGCTTGGCCTCTTCCTTCTCTGTATTTCATATTCCTCTCCTCTTTTTGTGTCTAGCTGAAGACTTGGATCTTATTAATGTGGCTGGCCCTTCACCTTCTCCGTGGAGCCCCTGGGTATTGGAATATCATAACCTGAGTGTCACTCATACCTGCATCAGACGTCACTTGTGCCGAGCGCCAAGAGGAACCAGAAGCAGCCCAGACTTACGACATAATCAATGACAGTAAACATGCAGCAGGTGGTGCAAAGTGATGAGGACCAGTCTTGGGGAGGAGGAGGAGGCCACAGCCCACTCGGGGCGCCAACAAGTTCCACCATCCCCTGACCTTTGTCCAAACCTAAAAATCTCTCTGTTAGCACCCCCTTGCTTGGGGAAAGGAAATGTTCCCTCTTCTGCAGGGTAGATACACTTCCCAGTGGGACAGGAGGACAGCAGTGTACCATAGGCAGCATTTTCAGGCCATTGCCCTTGGCCAGTTCTCTTTAGCCAGAGAGCATTCTCCACCACCCCAGAGCTACTTCAGTTTCTGGAAAGGAAGCCCTCCAGCTAACAGGTCTCACTCCACCAGACGTATACATTAAAAAAACCAAACAAACAAACAACAAAGCTCTGGCCAGGCGCAGTGGCTCACACCTGTAATCCCAGCACTTTGGGAGGCCTAAGCGGGCTGATCACGAGGTCAGGAATTGGAGACCAGTCTGGCCAACATAGTGAAACCCCATCTCTACTAAAAATACAGAACATTAGCCAGGTGTGGTGGTGTGTGCCTGTAATCCCAGCTACTCAGTAGGCTGAGGCAGGAGAATTGCGTGAACCCAGGAGGCAGAGGTTGCAGTGAGCCGAGATCACACCACTGCACTCCAGCCCAGGCGACAGTGCAAGACTCTGTCTCAAAAAAAAAAAAGAACAAAACTCTGCATCATGCCTGGCAGTGATGGCCTTTCCACCCTCTGCAAGGCCTTGCTCAGGAGACAGGAAGGAAGGAACGAAGGGAAAAAAAGGAGAACTGGAGAGAGGCCCCGGAAGCTGCTATCAAAAATCGCCACAAGGCTCACACAGGTGCAATTCTCCATAAGTCCTTGTATTAGTTCATTTCTACGCTGCTGATAAAGACATACTCAAAACTGGGAACAAAAATAAGTTTAATTGGACTTACAGTTCCACATGGCTGGGGAGGCCTCAGAATCATGGCGGGAGGAAAAAGGCACTTCTTACATGGCAGCAGCAAGAGAAAAATGAGGAAGAAGCAAAAGCAGAAACCTCTGATAAACCCATCAGATCTCGTGAGACTTACTCACTATCACAAGAATGGCATGAGAAAGACCAGCCCCCATGATTCAATTACCTCCCGCTGGGTCCCTCCCACAACACATGGTAATTCTGGGAGATACAATTCAAGTTAAGATTTGGGTGGGGACGTAGCCAAGCCATATCATTCTACCTCTGGCCCCTCTAAATCTTATGTCCTCACATTTCAAAACCAATCATGCCTTCCCAAAAGTCCTCCAAAGTCTTAACTCATTTCAGCGTTAACCCAAAAGTCCACGGTCCAAAGTCTCATCTGAGACAGGGCAAGTCTCTTCCACCTATAAGCCTGTAAAATCAAAAGCAAGCTAGTTACTTCTTAGAAACAATGGGAGTACAGGTATTGGGTAAATACAGCTGTTCCAAATGGGAGAAATTGGCCAAAACAAAGGGGTTACAGGCCCCGTGCAAGTCCAAAATCCAGCAGGTGCAGTCAAATTTTAAAGCTCCAAGATGATCCCCTTTGACTACAGGTCTCACATCCAGGTCACGCTGATGCAAAATGTGGGCTCCCACAGTCTTGGGCAACTCAACCCCTGTGGCTTTGCAGGGTATATCCCTGCTCCTGGCTGCTTTCACAGGCCGGCATTGAGTGTCTGCAGCTTTTCCAGGCACACAGTGCAAGCTGTCGGTGGATCTCCCATTCTGGGATCTGGAGGATGGTGGCCGTCCTCTCACAGCTCCACCAGGCAGTGCCCCAGTAGGGACTCTATGTGGGGCCTCTGACCCCACATTTCCCTTCCCCGTTGCCCGAGCAGAGGTTCTCCATGAGGGTCCTGCTCCTGCAGCAAACTTTTGCCTGGGCATCCAGGCATTTCCATACATCTGTGAAATCTAAATGGAGGTTCCCAAACCTCAATTCTTGACTTCTGTGCACCCGCAGGCTTAACACCACATGCAAGCTGCCAAGGTTTGGGGTTTGCACCCTCTGAAACTATGGGCCGAGCTGTACCTTGGCCCCTTTTAGCAATAGCTGGAGCAGCTGGGATGCAGGGCACCAAGTCCCTCTGCTGCACACAGCATGTGGATCCTGGGCCCAGCACATGAAACCAATTTTTCTTCCTAGGCTTCCAGGTCTGTAATGGCAGGGGCTGCCATGAAGACCTATGACATGCCCTGGAGACATTTTCCCCATTGTCTTAGGGATTAACATACAGTTCCTTGTTACTTATGCAAATTTCTGCAGCCAGTTTGAATTTCTCCTCAAAAAATGGGTTTTTCTTTTCTACTGCATCATCAGGCTGCAAATTTTCTGAATATTTGTGCTCTGTTTCCGTTTTAAAACAGAATGCTTTTAACAGCACCCAAGTCACATCTTGAATGCTTTGCTGCTTAGAAATTTCTTCTGTCAGATATCCTAAATCCTCTCTCTCAAGTTCTTTGAACAAATCTCTAGGGCAGGGGCAAAATGCTGCCAGTCTCTTTGCTAAAACATAACAAGAGTCACCTTTGCTCCAGTTCGCAACAAGTTCCTCATCTACATTTGAGACCACCTCAGCCTGGATTTCATTGTCCATATCATTATCAGTATTTTTGTCAAAGCCATTCAACAAGTCTCTAGGAAGCTTCAAACTTTCCCACATTTTCCTGTCTTCTTCTGAACCCTCTAAACTGTTCCAACCTCTCCCTGTTACTCAGTTCCAAAGTCACTTCCACATTTTCTTTTTTTGAGACGGAGTCTCACTCTCTCGCCCAGGCTAGACTGCAGTGGCGCGATCTCGGCTCACTGCAAGCTCCGCCTCCTGAGTTCATGCCATTCTCCTGCCTCAGCCTCCGGAGTAGCTGGGACTACAGGCGCCCGCTGCCACACCCGGCTAATTTTTTTGTATTTTTAGTAGAGACGGGGTTTCACCATGTTAGCCAGGATGGTCTCGATCTCCTGACCTCGTGATCCACCCACCTCAGCCTCCCAAAGTGCTGGGATTACAGGCTTGAGCCACCGCGCCTGGCCCCACATTTTCAAGTATCTTTTCAGCAACGCCCCACTCTACTGGTACCAATTTATTGTATTAGTCCATTTTCATGCTGCTAATAAAGACATACCCAAGACTGGAAAGAAAAAGAGGTTTAATTGGATTTACAGGTCCACATGGCTAAGGAGGCCTCAGAATCATGGAGAGGCAAAAGGCACTTCTTACATGGCGGCAACAAGAGAAAAATGAGGAAGAAGCAAAACCAGAAACCCCTGATAAACCCATCAGATCTCGTGAGACTTATTTACTATCACAACAAGGGCATGGGAAAGACCGACTCCCAGGATTCAATTACTTCTCCCTCTGGGTCCCTCCCACAACACGTGGGAATTCTGGGAGATAGAATTCAAGTTGAGATTTGGGTGGGGACGTAGCCAAACCCTATCAGCCCTGGTGGTCAGGAGGAGGGAATAAAGGCAATGGCCTGGGCTTCTCCTCACAACACCAGCCCTCCCTGTAACCTTCTGAAACTCCTTTGTCCCATCCAGACAAAGGAGTTTCGCTTGCTGTTTGGTTTATTCATTAGCTACTTACGAAGTGCCAGTGCTATGACAGTTCCATCAGTGCTGTCCCCACCGCTGTCACCTTCACGCCCAGGGGCTGGGGAGTCCAGTACACCAGAGGGTCCCCAGCCCTGACTTTTGTCGGGAATTACCCTGGAATGACCACACTCTGCCTGGTGGCAGAAGGCGCCTCGAGAAGATGGGAGAGGAGCCCTGGGGCTGTGTGAGGGCTGCACATGGCTGGACAGATGGGATGTGGGATGCAGCAGACAGGCCAAGGCCATGGTCCCAAGGCCAGACCCACAGAGGGTATAAGGACAGCCTGACAAAGATGCCTCCAGGGCTGGGGACTTTTCAAGGTCTTGCTTAGGAGATGCAGAATGAAAACTTAAGCCACCACCATCTAGCCTACACCCACAGCGCCTGAATAAGACCCGTCTGGATGGAGCTAGAGGCAGAGCAAGCAAGCTCCCTAAAGGTCTCTCATTGCTTTGGGAGCCGGCCCACTGTGGGAGCCCGTCCGCCCTCCCGCCCGCCCTCTGTCACACGAGCAGAACCGTTTTATTTCTTCGCTTGGCATTGTTCTGTTTGTTGGCTTGCTTTCATTCTGCTTCCTTTCCCGTTTTTGGCATCTTCATTAACATCATGTTCTAGTAAGGATTAGGTGCTTCAGAAGCTTAGGAAAAGGCAGGAAGCTCAAGCAGGATCTGGCTTTGGCGGCGTCCCTGAAAGCAGCGGTGGCCTTGGGCCAGGTGGAATCATTTGTGTCTAGTGCCATCTTTTGGCTATTTTCAAGAACTTCAACTAACAGAGCTAAAGTAATGATGCCTACTGACCTTCAGCGCTACAAAGCCTCTTTGCTTCTAGTTTAGGGGAAAGGCCAGTCTAATTTGGCCAAAAATCTAAGCTGGAGGTCACTCACGAGTGAAAAGATACTTTTAAACTTTCAATAGCCAGGAGGCAGGGCCAGAGCCTGGTCTATTCTTCTTGAAAACTGGGGAAAGTTTCTTGATGGGTAAGATTCAGCAAGTAACTCAGTCCTTGTTCTCCCCCAGTACCCAGATAAACTCAGCTGTACACGGGAAAATAACTTCCTGGTTCCCACCCTAAAGAAGAGTGAAATGCTCTATCTTTCCAGGCCAGTCCCCTCCGAGGCCCCTCACTCTCTGGCCTTTCACACAAACTCACCAACCAGCACTCCCTGCCTTGGGCTGTGGGGGAGGAAATCAGAATCTCCAGGCCTAACAGATCCTGCTGTGGCTGCAGCCATCCCTAAGTGTGAGTATTGTCTCTGGGCATTTTAGTGCCCATCTCCCATGAGAACCATCTCCCATGAGAACTGTGAATTCAGACAGCCGGACCCAACAATGCTAGTCCTAGGAATACACTCTCCAGAGGAATACGCACATGCGAAGTGGTACTGGTATAAGTTGTAATATTATAACATATGGTATTCATAGCAGTGTTGTTTTTAATAGCAAAATATTGACAATATTCTAAATGTCTCTCAACAGGAGGATATTCAATAAATTGTGGTACAATGAAACAACAGAATACTAGGTAGCCATGAAAAAGAACGATATGGGAAGATCTCCAAGATATTATATGAAAAAAGTGCACATGGTATGCTAGCGTACATAGCGTATTTATTACATATATGTGCAGATAGATGCATAGCATATGCACATATAAAATGCTCATATAGGTGATCTAATATTTCCAGGACAGTACACGAGAAACTGGTATTATTGGAGCCTTTAGGAGGGAATCAGATGGCTGTGGATGGGGATGAGAGGGAGACTTGTATCTTTCCATTTTAAACCAATTTATTTTAAATCAGTATATTTACTCTTTCAAAAGTATATAAAGAAAGAAATGGCCTCTGTCACCTAGAAGCTGGTCAAGTGCCTGGAATAGAAGCATGTGCCTGGAATAGTGACTGGGGACCCTCTGGTGTACTGGACTCCCCAGCCCCTGGGCATTTGGGAGGCCGAGGCGGACTGATTGCTTGAGGCCATGAGTTCCAGACCAGCTGGGCCAGCATAGTGAAACCCTCTCTCTACTAGGCGTGGTGGACCAAAGCAGAAAACGAATAAGATACATTTTGTAGATAGATTTGCATTTCATATACTTCTCTGTATTTGCTGCTTCTGTTATCCCAGGACTTTTAACAAAGCACTGTTTGAACATTCCAGGTTTGCCTCTCCATGCCGAAGGATTTAACTCTCACAATAACAAAAATGCTAAGATGCAGTCCCTGCCTTGAAGGAGTTCCCAGTTTCCTGAGTTCAACAGACACCTAGAATACCTTGCAATAAATTAGTTTGGATAATCTATTGCTATGCAACAAAGCCCCACAAAACTTAGTGGCTTAAAACAACAATTGATTATTATCCCCTTCAGCACTGTGGGTTAACTGGAATCAGCTGGGAGGCTTCTAGTTAGGGTCTTTCATGTGGTTGCAGTCTGAAGGTGGCTGGAATCAGAGTCATCTGAAGGCTCAACTTGGCCGTACATCAAAGATGACTTCTTTACTCAGATGTCTGGCTCCACACACAGCTGGTGCTGGCCCTGTGCCTCTGTCCAGGTAGCCTCCCCGCATGGCTGGTTTGGCTTCCACACGGCATGTCTGTCATCAATGGTAGATGGCCTCTCCCAAAAGCTGCAGCCTCAGAAGCCATGCAAGCTCTTCTGTTACATTCTATGGGTCAAAATCAAGTCACAGATCTGGCCTGGACTCAAGGGAAGAGGACTATACAAGGGAAGAAATACTGGGAGGCATGGTTGATCAGGGGGTCATCTTTGGAGAATGGCTACCACAAGCTTGGATAAAGACAAGCCCAGGTGCAAAGGCAGCCCAGAACTTGACCCTGACTCACCGTGCATCTCAGCACTTGTTCCAAACTGGAGCTTTCTCATGCTTTTGAAAAAATGCACCTTGGGAAGTTATTATTAATGTCTTCAAATTTCAAGCCTGAAAAAGATGAGGAAACCCGGCCAGGCGCGGTGCTCATGCCTGTAATCCCAGCACTTTAGGAGGCTGAGGCAGGTGAATCACCTGAGGTCAGGAGTTCGAGACCAGCCTAGCCAACATGGTGAAACCCTATCTCTACTAAAAATACAAAAAATTAGCTGGGCGTGGTGATGGGACACCTGTTAATCCCAGCTACTCAGGAGACTGAGGCAGGAGAATCTCTTGAACCCGAGAGGCGGAGGTTGCAGTGAGCAAAGATCGCACCATTGCCCTCCAGCCTGGGCAACAAGAGCCAAACTCTGTCTCAAAAATAAAAAATAAATAAATAAATAAATAAATAAATAAATAATGAGGAAACTCATCAGAAAGATTGTAAACCTTGTTTCTTTGTTTTGCTGTATTAGGCCCCAGCTCACAAAAAGCCACATCTCAGAACAAGCTTTATGCAGCTTCTTCAACTGATGAGCTTCTGAAGTACAACGGTGGAATCCAAGAAGCCGCATGGATGGCATATGGGGAGACCTCCGGATATCAAGGCCACACCTTCTTCACTCCACAAAGATACACACACACATGCACAGCCCCTATGCAACAAGACTCACTTTCTCAACCTCTTCTCCATCCTGCTCCCATTGAAACTCAACTCGCTGGGTTCTGGCTCTACCAAAAAAAAAAAAAAAGAACCCAAATAATCAACAAGAAAGTTATAAGAAATCTAATACTAGTGAGACTCATTCTTGGTTTCCATCTAGATATAAAGAGAATGGAATATAAATAAAATATCTTATAGAACTAATAAAAATAAAACTTTTGAACACAATTTAATGGTATAAAGAGGCGATTACAATATACCGTTAACAGCAAAAAGAAAAGACACAAAATTGTTCACAGTACTTATACATGCAGAAAAAAAGATTAGTAGAAAATACACAGAAGACATTAACAGCGATTCTCTCTAGTGTAAAATTGTGGGAGACTTTTACTCTTAATACACTTCTGTATTTTGTACAATTGGAACAGAGAGTCCTTTTATGATCAGAAAAAAGTTCCATATGTGCATATGTATCTACTTTTGGTCTTTTCTCTCAAAATCTCCTTTCTGCATTCTGAGATTGGCACTTCTCTCTCAACTTGGGTCTCAACTGTCAGCTTGACCAGGGGCTGCTGGGACAAGCAGGTGTCCCAATGGCCTCCGTCAGCCCTGGCACAGATGACAGTCTCCTATGTGGAGTCTGCCCTGCCCCTGGATTTTGGCATAAAAGGGCTGGTTAAAAATTTGAGCTAGGGGCCCGGTGTGGGGTCTCACACCTGTAATCCCAGCACTTTGGGAGGCCGAGGCAGACTGATTGCTTTAGGCCATGAGTTCCAGACCAGCCAGGCCAACATAGTGAAACCCTATCTCTACTAAAATTACAAAAATTAGCCGGACATTGTGGTGCATGCCTGTAATCCCAGCTACTCGGGAGGCTGAGGCAGGAGAATCACTTAAATCCAGGAGGTGGAGGTTGCAGTGAGCCTAGATTGTGCCACTGCACTCCAGCTTCGGTGATGGAGCGAGACCTTGTCTTAAAAAAAAAAAAGAAAAAAAGAACTAGTTGTGAACATGTGTGTGGGACTGGGACAAGGAGCTGGCGTGTGAGGAGAGCTGCTAAGGTGGAATTGTGAGAAGAGGTATTTGGGCTGGACACGGTGGCTCATGCCTCTAATCCTAGCACTTTGGGAGGCCGAGGTGGGGTGGATCACGAGGTCAGGAGATCGAGACCAGCCTGACCAACACGGTGAAACCCCATCTCTACTAAAAAATACAAAAATTAGCTGGGTGTGGTGGCACCTACCTGTAGTCCCAGCTACTCAGGAGACTGAGGCAGGAGAATCACTTGAACACAGGAGGTGGAGGTTGCAGTGAGCCTAGATGATGCCATGGCACTCCAGCCTGGCAACAGAGTGAGACTTCGTCTCAAAAAACAAAAAAAAGAAAAAAAGAAAAGAGGCATTTGACTGCTGAGAACAAAGCCAAAGGAAAACCAAAAGACACAAGCAGAAGCTCCCTTTGGGAAACAATCTACGTCTCTCCCTATTCCACACTCGCCACCAAAGCTTGTGCAGCGCCGATTTCCTGCGCCTCACAAGTGGCATCTTTTATTGTTGTCATCATCATCATTACCACGACCACATCTAGGATATTATGTGTTACATCTCACTTAGTCCTCTTATCCAGTAACATAAGGATTAATAGAGATGACAAAACTGAGGATGATGAAGTTAAGTAACTTGCCTTAGGTCAAACATCATATTAGTCAAACGGACCATCTCTGGAGCCAGAGAGAAAACTGTTTGCTCCGAGTTGTGCCATTTTCTGACTGTGTGATCTTGGGCCTGAGCCTCGGTCTCCTCATGGGTGAAACGAAGATGATAATAGTGCCTACCTGGATTCGTTTCCCACAGCTGCTGTAACAAATGACCACAAATGTACTGGCTTAAAGCATTTTGTCTTTTATCGTTCTGAAAGTCAGAGGTTTAAATGGAGTGTTTCGGAGCTAAAATCAAGGCATCCACAGGGCTGGTTCCTTCCAGAGGCTCCAGGCGAAGATTTGCTTCTGCTTTTTGAAGCTGCTCCCAGCCCCTTCCTCCATCTTCAATGTCAGCATCTTCTCTTCTCCCTGACCTCCTCCCTCCCTCTCGTAAAGGACCCTCATGATTACATTGAGCCCACCCAAATCCAGAGCAATCTTCCCATCTCAAGATTCCTAATTCAGCCAGGTATTGTGGCTTATGCCTGTAATCCTAGCACACTGGGAGGCCAAGGAGGGAGGACCAGTTGAGCCCAGGTGTTCAAGACCAGCCTGGACAATACAGCGAGACCCTGTCTCTAAAAAACAAAACAAAAAAATCCTTAATTAGATTACATCTGCAAAGTCCCTTCTGCCATCTAAGCTAACATATGCACAGGTTCCAGGGATTAAGATGTGAACCTCGTTGGGGAGCTATTATTCAGCCCGAGAAGGTTGTTAAAAGTATAAATGAGTTAACATACAGGGAGTGCTAGAGGAAACCATCTGGCACAAAATAAATGCTATTAACAGTGTGAGATGTTGTGATTACTAAAAGTCACACACACACCAAGTGGTGTGGCTGAAACTGAACCCATGCCAGGCAGAAGCCCAGGATGCCATAGAAACCATAAAATCCAAAAATTGGGGGCAGGGGGAATCTCAAAAGGGGGAAATCGTGTAAATCTTGTCTGGTTCTACGATAGACCTACCAGTGTCCGTCTGGATGCCTTAGTGAGAAAGTTCCCAGTATTTACCAAGTCAGTCGGCTTTTTATAGGTGAATAGATTGATACTCCATATTGTTTATCCATTCATTAATTATAGATGGATATCTAATTCTATGTTTAACCATTTGAAGAACTGACATACTGTTTTTGCAAAGTGGCCATGCCATTTTACATTCCCATTAGCCATGTATGAGGGTTCCAGTTTCTCCACATTTCCCTGATAGCTAATAATAATCTTTTCATGTCCTTCTTGGTCACTCTTTGGAGGAATATCTATTTAGATTTCTTGCCCACTTTTTAATTGGTTACTTGTGTTTTTGTTGTTGCCTGGTAAGATTTTTTTGTATCTTCTGGAGACTAGATATTATTAGATATGCAATTTGCAGTCTATGGCCATACCACCCTGAATGCACCTGATCTCATCAGATATGTAATTTGCAAATATTTTGTCTCATTCTGTAGGGTGTCTTTTCACTTTCTTTATACTCTATTTTGAAGCACAAAAGTTTTTAATTTTGATGAAGTCCAGTTTATCTACTTTTTCTTTGTGGATTGTGTTTTTGTTATCATATCAAAGAAATAATTGCCTATCCCAAGGTCATAAAGTTACTCCTAGGCTGTGCACAGTGGCTCACACCTGTAATCCCAACACTTTGGGAGGCCAAGGCAGGTGGATCACCTGAGATCAGGCATCCAAGACAAGCCTGGCCAACATGGTGAAACCCCGTCTCTACTGAAAACAAAAAGTAGCCGGGTGTGGTGGCACATATAGTTCCCAGCTACTTGGGAGGCTGAGGCAGGAGAATCACTTGAACCTGGAAGGCAGCAGTGAGCCGAGATCACGCCTTAGAACCTGCTTCTTTTAGTGAGGGTTCTAAGATGCCCAAAGCCCATGGCCCCCAGTGCTCTCCTGTAGCAGGTAAAAATACATGCCATCAGTTACCAGACACAAAGGCGGGAGCTTGGATTGATGCATTAATCATTGATTGATTAATGCATTTGATCAATGCATTAAGGTGCATGGGCAATGAAAAATGCTCATGCTAAGTGATGGGTGAATAAAAACCAAACTTGTGACAATTCCCAGTACATAGCAAATGTACAAACAATTTGCTTTCTGTAGTTTGACTTCAACCATCTGAAATATATGTGTAGAAGCAGAACTATGTGGAGAGATTAAGCCGTTTTTTCTATTTTGCCATAATTTCTATAGAAACTATACACATTTGATCTATATATTCCATGTATACATATATGTATATAAATATGCTCTAATAAGCATGCATTGCTTTTATGAACCGCAGCATGGTATATTTACTATTCAATATATTTATTATATTTAAATTATATAGAAATATATTTAATAATATAATAAATATTAATATATTAAAATACATTATTCAATATATTTATATTGAAAAAAGCATTACTTCAGAGCGTTTGGATGTTTGCTTCACCATTTACTATGTTTGTGCCTTTGGCTTTCTAAACCTCATTTTCTTCATCTATAAAATGGGCACAGTATCTACCCTGCAGACTTCTTCTGAAGAGAAGCAAAAATGAAAGCAAAGCGTCTAACACACAGTGAAAGGACAGCTAATGCTATTTCTTACAATCGGAGAAAACAAACTTTCCTTTAAATTGATGAATAAGCAAATGCATGATAACTATGTGCATATTGCCTAGCAATAGCTCCCATCAACGTCTCCTATTGTTAACTCAATTAAGGTCTATGTGTTGAGTGCTAGCTATACGCCAGGCACCGTGCTTGGCTCATTAGTCCCGACTGGTTGTTGGATGCATGTTTGGACATTCCTGGATGCTGAGAAGAGGACATTCAAGGCCAGGAAGATTCAGATGAGCAGGCACATTGCGACCACGAGCTTCGGGGAAGGGAGAGAGAAAAGTGAAAGCCACCAGCCAAGGAGATGACACACATGCACCAAAGCCCTGACACTACCCTGAGGTGAAAATTTGAATTAGGACCTAATCCCAGGCCATCTATCACACTTTTTCTTCCTGCCTCTGTAGCTGATTCTTGCTCTGCTGAACCACAAACACCCAGTCCCAATAGTGTATTAGTTGGGACTGCATTGGGTTGAATGCCTCAAAAAAAAAAATCTACCTTAACAAGTTAGGAATCATTTGTCCCATGTAACAAGACACCTAGAAGTAGTTGCCTAGGGCTAGTGCTCAAAGATTTTACCAAGGACCCCCTTCATTCTCTTTTCCTTCCCTGTCAGCCCTAACATTTGGTTGTCAACATGCTGGTCATGGACAGCGGCTGCTGCATTCTCAACCTAGGCTGGAAGATGCAGATGGCGAAGGGCCAACGGTTGTGCTAGTGAACATGTGTTCGTTTTCCAAGTTCTCCCAGGGCACTACCTGGTGACTTCCACTCCCACTTTTTAGCCGGAATGGTGTCACATGGCCGCCCCCTCCTGCAAGGGAGTCCTGGAAGACGAGCTTTTTTTAAGACAGAGTCTCGCTTTGTCACCCAGGCTGGAGTGCAGTGGCACAGTCTCGGCTCACTGCAACCTCCACCTCCTGGGTTCAAGTGATTCTCCCACCTCAGCCTCCCAAGTAGCTGGGACTACAGGCACCCGCAACCATGTCTGGCTAATTTTTGTATTTTTAGTAGAGATGAGGTTTCACCATGTTGGCCAGGATGGTCTCGATCTCTTGACCTCATGAGCCATCCGCCTTGGCCTCCCAAAGTGCTGGGATTACAGGAGTGAGCCACCACACCTGGCCTTAAGATGAGCATTTTTTATTTATGTTATTTATGTATGTATCTATTTATTTATTTATTTATTTTGAGAAGGAGTCTTGCTCTGTCGCCCAGGCTGGAGTGCAGTGGCTCAATCTCAGCTCACAGCAACCTCTGCCTCCCAAGTTATTCTCCTGCCTCAGCCTCCTGAATAGCTGGGATTAAAGGCATGCGCCACCACAGGCAGCTAATTTTTGTATTTTTAGTAGAGACAGGGTTTCATCATGTTGGCTAGGCTGGTCTCGAACTCCTGACCTTGTGATCCGCCTGCCTCAGCCTCTCAAAGTGCTAGGATTACAGGCGTGAGCCACCGTGCCAGGCCAAGATGAGCATTTTTAACTGGGTCATTGCTTCCTGGATGAAATCAGGTGTCCACCAGCAGTGCATTCCACAGCTAAGATGAAGTTGCTGCTACTCCAGTGGCAGGCATGAGAAGTCTTCAGGAAGAGTGCTGCGGTGTGGGAAAGCTCTGGGGTCATTATTTGGGGTGAAGCCAACCTTGTGCTCTGGGTGGCAACCGACACCTCTCCATTAGAAGAAGGGGGGAGAGCTCCTGCGCATAATCAGGGGTTTCCAGAGGCAAAGACAAAGGGAGAAGAGGAGGCCAGCAATAGCCTCTGGGGAACAAGGAAGAAACAGAAGAGTGAGGCTGGATGACAATGGGCAAAGATCAGCAATCTAAAACTGAAAAAGGGGCCGGGGCGGTGGCTCACACCTGTCATCCCAGCACTTTGGGAGGCCAAGGAGGGCGGATCAGGAGGTCAGGAGATCGAGACCATCCTGGCTAACATGGTGAAACCCCGTCTCTACTAAAAACACAAAAAAATTAGCCGGGCGTGTGGCGGGCACCTGTAGTCCCAGCTACACAGGAGGCTGAGGCAGGAGAATGGCATGAACCTGGGACGTGGAGCTTGCAGTGAGCTGAGATTGTGCCACTGCACTCCAGCCTGGGCGACAGAGCAAGACTCCATCTCAAAAAAAAAAAAAAAAAAAAAAAAAAATCTGAAAAAGGAAAAGCCTGCTGGTGGAAGGGCCAAGACGGGACTGTGAAAGAACCAAATAGGCAGAGACTGAATGGTTGCCATGGAGAGTGTGGAGTAAGCCCCTCCTCCTCTCCCACATGGACCTTCTGCAAAGGGCAAGTTGCTCATTGTATGGGCTGAGCTGTGTCCCCCCAGAGTTTATGTGGTGAAATCCTAACACCCAGTACCTCAGAATGGGACTATGTTTAGAGACAGTCTTTATAAAGATAACTCAGTTAAAATGAGGTCACGCAGGCAGACGTTCACCCAACATGACCAGTGTCTTCATAAGAAGAGGAAGCGAGGACACCGAAATGCACAGATAAGAGATCTTGGAAAGATGCAGAGAAGACGGTCATCCACAAGCCAAGGAGAGAGGCTACAGAAGGAATAGCCCTGCCATCACCTTGATCCTGGCCACCTGCCTCCAGAACTGTGAGAAAGTAAATCTGTTGTTGACGTCACCCATTCAAGTCACTTTGCTGTGGCAGCCCTGGTTAGTGTTTAATCGGGGGAGACGGGTTGGGGAACCTTGAAGCAGCAGTGCGCCTCACATCAGAATCTTTGTGACTGCACAGAAATTGCTCAGAGTCAAACCCAGCAGCTTGAAGTGGAAGAGTAAGACTCCCTGGGAAGCCACAGAAATGACGAACAGGTGTTGGGCTTTTGAAGACCTAGGGTTGAGGAGGGGCCGAGGGGTCTGAGGGCCCCGGTCGTCATCCAAGTTTCACAAACTAAGGACACTGGCTAGAAAGAGAAGACAGACATTTTTTTTTTTTTTTTTGAGATGAGATCTCACTCTTGTTGCCCGGGCTGGAGTGCAATGGCACAATCTCAGCTCACTGCAACCTCCACCTCCCAGGTTCAAGTGATTCTCTTGCCTCAGCCAAGTAGCTGGAATTACAGGCACCTGCCATCACGCCCAGCTAAGTTTCGTATTTTTTTTTTTTTTTAGTAGAGACAAGGTTTTACCATGTTGCCCAGGCTAGTCTCAAACTCCTGACCTCAAGTGATCTGCCTGCCTCGGCCTCCGAAAGTGCTGGGATTACAGGCGTGAGCCATCGCACCTAGCCTAGAGAGACATGACTTCTTTCTGAGATCTCTCTTCCCCTGGAACCTGACCTAGGGGAGCAGAAGCCACTCTATGTGGAGGAGTGGCCCCAAATTCTCCCTCTCCCAGGCACTTCTGTCCCCGAAGAGAATCTTCCAAGGATCTGCACTTGGCCCTGGGACTCCACGAATTCCCCAGTGTAGCTACTCCCCATTCTCCTCCCCACTTTATTTCATGTCACGTTTCTCACTGTCTTGACGTGCTACACATTTCACATATTTATTTGTTTACCGTTTATCTCCCTTCACTTGAAACTTCCAGAGGGCATGGATTTTGTGTGTGTTTTCACCACCATATTCCCAGCTCCTCGAACACAGTAGATACTCAGCAAACACGTCATGTGAATCAATGACATTAATTGCCAACAGCCTATTACTGAAAACTGATGAAATCTGCACACTGTCCCTAAGGTATTTGCCTTTTCATATAGGAATCCAGGAGTTTGGAGTAACTTGAAGCCTCGGGTTAATTGAGTTTTCAAATGATGGAATCTCAGACAAATTGATAGACTCATGTGGAAGGTACCTGAAAGCAGACAGAACTTCCCGACCATCCTCCAGTCACCCCATGGAATCGGCTACTTGCTCCCTAGAGGTAGACCCCACGGGGACACGCATGGGAGAGAAGAGAGCTGGGCAGGGGGAGAGTGAGAACCCAGGGCCTGGACTCCCGGGCAGGGCCGGCTGTGCTGCTCCTTCTGGAGGTCACTAGTCCCATTCTCAGCCCCTGAGTGTGCAGAAACAAGCCTCTGTATTTCGAGTGGCTGAGACGTCATTGTGGGGGAGTTTACGGCATTATTAATATGGAAATATGCAAGGTTCCACGACAAGCCGCTTGCCCCTTTATTAATAACGGTTATTCACCATCCAGGAGTCAAAGGCATTTCTGCTTGGGTGCTCGTTAAAACTGGCCCCATAAAGAATGGGAGTAAGTCAGGAAATCAGTCATGGGTCCAACCATCTTGTGTCACTGGGAGTAGGGGTCTGTCCCACCAGAAAGTGGGGTGACTATCTCAAATCCTGCTCACCAAGCCATGTGCTGGACAGCCCACCCCCTCCATCATCACCTGTGTGCAACCTGGTCCCCCACCCTGCTCCTAAGGAGGGAGCCGTAGGTCCTGGAGTCACCCGTCATCTTCAGATACTCTCCAGCCATCACAGGTGACGACAGCCGGGGAAAATCTGGAGTCAGCCCAGAAACCCTGACTCCAGCCCAGTTCTGTTCTTCCCCAAAGCCCTGCTGAGAGCCCAGGAATGCGCAGCTCCTGTGTTTTTCCAGGGGAGGGTAAATGCTGATGCAGTCTACCTTTCTTGAGGAAGACTGGAGGGCTGTTACCTTGACCTGTCTCAGCGCTGAGGAAATAAATAACATAGGTGTGGGATTCATCGTTTACAAAAATGCGATGCCATTTATTTTCATGATCTTCATCTCACTGCAAACTCCATACCTATCAAGTCCTAACTCTTTGTGTCACGATGTTCATTGTTATTATCACTGCTACTATCACCACTATTATTAGAGGGGACTCCTCTGATTGACAGAAACTTCAGCAGGATTCCATAGAGAAATAACACCAAAATGCATACGTTTCCAAATGATAGTTGACCATAACTTTCGATTAGCTATGGCTGCATAACAAACTACACCAGAATTTGGTGGCGTAAAACAATGATTTATTTTTTCTTATGATTCTGTGGGTTAACCGGGCTTAGCTTCTTGACACAGCAGCTAGATCTCAAAGTGGCCCAGGTCGGGAACGGTGGCTCACGCCTATAATCCCAGCACTTCAGAAGGTGGGGGCAGGCAGATCGCTTGATCCCAGCAGTTAGAGACCAGCCTGGGCAACATGATGAGATACCATCTCTACAAAAGATACAAAAATGAGCTGGGTGTGGTGGCACGTGCCTACAGTCCCAGCTACTCAGGTAGCTGAGGTGCGAGGATGGTTTGAGCCCGGGAGGTCAAGGCTGCAGTGAGCTATGATTTCTGCCACTGCATTCCAGCCTGGGTGGTAGAGTGAGATCATGTCTCAAAACAAATAAATAAAAATATAAATAAAAAGATGGCCGAAATAGAAGCTGCAAGGCCTCTGAAGGTCTGGACCAAGAAGTCCACTGTGTCACTCCAAGCACATTCTATCAGTCAAAAGATGTCACAGAGCCTGCCCAGCCAAGACGAGAGGAAACAGTCCCCCAATCCCCCGGCCATTGATGGAAGAAACAGAATGTGCATCCAGGGATAGATCACGGGGGCCATCTTTGCACCGTCTATCGGCCTCATCTAAATAACCTTCAACAAAGCAGACCCACTTTCTTCATGGGCACCTGTGTGAATACCACCTAGCTTATGAGAGCCTTGATTTTCTGACTGAGTAAATGAAGATGCTGGGGTCTTGTCTGAACAGGATAACCTGTTAAAATTCCTTTCCAGAGCTGTGAGTCTGTGGCTTCTACTATCTCACAAATGCTTTCAATTACAAACGATGATAATGCATTCTTTGAACTTCAGGACCTAAAAAAGATGAAAATATCTGTCTTCCCTCCACCAGCAGGCCTTAAATCTCAGGCTACGTTTAGTGATCTTTTAATTCCGCAGTGGTGTCAGAACCACCAGACTTAACTGAATTTGTTCCTCAAATTTCTTTTGGTGTATATTATTTTTCTGTCCTAAAGGAAAGAGAAAAATTTGGGTCAAGCGTTAAATATGGGCTGGGCGGAGTGGCTCACACCTTTAATCTTGGCACTTTGGAGGCCAAGGCAGGAGACTCGCTTGAGCCCAGGAGTTTGAGACCAGCCTGGGCAACCTCGTGAGACCACCGTCTCAAAAGTAAATAAATAAAAACAATTTTTAGGTTAAGTATAAAGGCCAGGCTCAGTGGCTTACGCCTGTAATCCCAGAACTTTGGGAGGCCAAGGTGGGCTGATCACTTGAGGTCAAGAGTTCAAGACCAGCCTGGCCAACATGGAGAAACCCTGTCTCTACAAAAAAATACAAAACTTAGCCGGGCGTGGTGGTGCACACCTGTAGTCCCAGCTACTCAGGACACTGAGGCACAAGAATCACTTGAACCCAGGAGGCGGAGGTTGCAGTGAGCCAAGATGACGCCACTGCACTCCAGCCTGGGCAACAGAGCAAGACTATCTCAAAAGTAAATAAACAAACAAACAAACAAATAAATAAATAAAGTTAAATATGAAGATCCTTTCCCAGTACTTCTGTGAGAAAACATGAAACTGACATGCAAGAGGAAAAATTACATTAAACCTAAGGAAAAGAGATCACCAGAGGATTGTTGACCCAAAACATACACGCATCATAGAAAATGGGAGGAGAAAAACTGGCCCACCCAATGACAATGGAAAGGACCTTTGGACTGGCCAAGTGGACAACAAAAACAATCTTACTTTTTGAAAAAAGAAAATTTTAAAATATTACAAACAGAAATTCATTTTTTTTTCTTTTGAGACAGTGTCTTGCTCTGTCACCCAGGCTAGACTGCAGTGGTGGGATCATAGCTCACTGCAGCCTCCAACTCCTGGGCTTAGGTGATCTTCCCGCCTCAGCCCCCCAAGTAGCTGGAACTATAGATACACACCACCACACACAGTTAGTTTTGTTATGTTTTTATTTTTTTGTAGAGACAGGGTCTCACTGTGTTGCCCAGACTAGTCTCGAATTCCTGACCTCAAGCCATCCTCCCATCTTGGCCTTCCAAAGAGCTGAGGTTACAGGCGTGAGCACCTGGCTATAAACAGGCATGAGCACCTGGCCATAAACACAAATTCTTTTATACGAAATTCCAAATATTGATGAAAAAAATGTATTCACATAGCCAAGCAAACCCACCCTGCAAATTCCCATTTCCTCACATAAATCACTCTTCTCACGTTTCTCTGCACCACAGCTTGGGGCTTTTCTTTTACTTTATCGTCACATAAAATGTCATCAAAGCACCTCATCAATTTGATTTGCAAATTCAACATGTCACACCCATAACCCTGTCCCTCTGCAAAACAGAATATCGACCAGCTGCTCTGAATACACCTCTAGAACAAGGCCTGTAAGAGCTCGTCAGCACAGGACGTTGTGAAGACAACCAAACAACTTATGAATAACTGAACTCCCACCACAAAATGGGAGGTGCGTGAAACTGAGTATCGATATGTACAAACTAAACATACAGCAGGATCCTGGTATTAATTTCCAGTCCTTCCACCTAAGGAACCAGTAAAAACTCTGAACTGACCATCCCATTCTGTTCTTTTTTTCACGTCTTCTATACAGGGCTGCAACTTCCTTTAAAATCAGGGTCCATATTGTTACTTGCCAGAAATTCACAGGAAATCTCTGCCAACATTGTAGTACAAAAATTCACCTGACATACCAAGCACTTTATGCAATTGTAATGCTAAGGGTTGCTTCCTCTAACACAACCTGCTCGCGGTGTCTGTGTTCCCCTGGGGATGGCTTCCCACTCTCTGCAGCTTCAGAATCACTGTGTTCTGCCCACATTCGACAGAGGAGAGGGAGATTTTAACTTTTGTCTTTCTTGCCAGCTAGTCAAAGGTGTCTCCGTATTAGGGTCCACGGGGAAGATGCTTTCCTCTCTTGCACTGTCTCTCTCAACATCTTTTAGCCGCTGTCACCATCCCCAAGGTCACCATGACACTTCTATGTGACAGCCCTGAACTACGCCTTGAAAGGAGCTGGTCAACTCAGGACCTCGTGGAACACATTTGTAGCTGCTGTCACACGGGCTGCATGAGCACAGAAAGTCCAAATCACAGAATTTTTTGGGAGCTGGCAGAGACTCTGCAGATCAACTCCATACCCCTCATTGTGGAAATGAGGAAACTGAGACGAGAAGAGGCGGGGAGGGGAGAGGAGGAGAGGGGAGGAGAACAGAGGAAAGATTAATTCATGATTGCACAGTACAGAGAACAGAAGTTGCATCTCCTAACTCTTTCATGTCTCAAACAGGACCCATTCTGTATTCCAGACTCGCCACGGGACGGGGCCGCCAGTGGGGGTCTCTCTCCTCTACTGCTCTCCTGCAGACCCATGCCTTCCATCCGTCGCTGCCTTCTAAGCCTCCCTTTCCATCCCTTCCCTGGGCATGGCTTACAGGTGTCCAGTGGAAGTGTCCACAGGCAGGGCCAGCTTCACAGGAAAGAAACCTGGACAGTCCCACAAGACCCCACATTTAAAAAGACCCTGTGCTTGACTTAAATTTCTGCTGCCACCGTCTTGAAATTCTTAGTAGATTTTGAACATACGGGGACCCCCGACATTTTCATTTTGCACTGGGTACTTCCAACTACATAGCCAGTCCCATCCACAGTACATACCACATGAATTAGTCACCTTTGACTAGCTAGCAAGACACACAAAGCTTCAGAATCTCCCTCTCACCCTGAGTGTGGGTGGAACCCAGAGCAATGACGATGCTACAGCAACCTCACCCACATTTCTCTTCCAGGGACGGTCAAGAGGGTGAGCAAGAAGATCAGTAAAAATTATCACTAAGCATCCTCCCTCCCTGGGCTTCAGGTTCCAGAAAGCAACCCTTGTCCCTAAGCCCCAACTACCTACCTGTGAATATACAGCAAGTGCCCTATGGCCTAATTAACTGACCACTCGGAGCCCCTGTTCTTTCTTTTCTCCAATTATAAAAGCCATAAATGCTCATTATAGAAAAATTGAAAAGCACAGAAAAATAGAAGGAAGAAAAGGTCACCCTACCTTATTTAACACACATATTTTCTCTGTAAGGTACATCGCAGCCTTACTATCTGAATGTCATCACTGTTAACACTGTCGAGTTTTCCTTCTGGCCTTCCTTCCATACCTACACTTTTTCACATACGTAAGGAAAGACCACCTTCTTCCCAGCAAGAAAGAATATTGCTCATCTTGGGAGCTTCTGCTGCTGGTGGCCTAGAGAGCCAGATGAAGGAGTAGAGAAATGGCAGCTGATTGCAGGATGGTACAAGAAGGGGAGGAGAGGAGAGGTGAGGAGAGGGGAGGGGAGAGGAGGGGAGGGGAGAGGAGGCGAGGGGAGGGGAGGCGAGGGAAGGGGAGGGGAAGCGAGGGGAGGGGAGGGGAAGCGAGGGGAGGGGAGGGGAGAGGATGGGAGGGGAGGGGAGAGGATGGGAGGGGAGGGGAGGCAGCCACCATGGCTCTCACGGGCATTGCATGCTCTCTACATAGGGGTGGGGGTGGGGAAAAGAATCCAGACCTGCAGCCAGCCCAGCAGGTGACAAGGACCCCCTTGGCCTCAGCAGTGCCCTGCTCCTTTCACAGTTCCTACTGCAACCAGGATGGCAGGGGATGGAAGTAAACAGGCACAAGAAATCTTCTGCAGCTTTGGGGATGAGATCCTCAAGGAGCTGGGGAGACATGGATTGTGGATCATTTCTTTCAACCATAGCCCTTGTAGACAATGGGAAAGATGGCAGTGGCTAAGACTAGCCTCCCTCCATGACCAGAGGAAGAGACTTCCAGCGGGGTGCGGGTGGGGGATGGTGAGAAGGGAGGAAGGCACTGCAGGTGTTCACCGCCCCCTACCCACCCCTCAGGCTGATGGCATTTGGGAAACACCTGCAATGTGAAGAGGTTATCACACAGTATACGGAACTGCATATCCTGGTTTTTCACACGACACTATATCATAAGTGATTTTCCATCTTATGATAAAATCTTGATAAATATTTTATTATTTTCCATTATGTAGATATACTATAATCTATTTGGTACTGCAATGAATATCTTTGTAGTTAAAGTTTTTCAGTATTTAGGATTATTCCTTCAGGCTATAATCTCAGGAAATAAATAATTAGATTCAAATACTGTGCATTTGTCAGATACTCAATACACTGCTTTCCAAATTACACTAATTTACAATCCAACCAGATTAGATGAGAGTGCTGCACGTGGGAAAATAGACATCTACACACACATATACATACACACTCAATTCTAATTATTCCTAGTAGTTATGTTCTATAAAGTCACTGCAAGCACTGAATTACAAATACTGAACTATGGTGCCTATGGGAAATACAGGGTTAGGTTCCTGCAAGCCTCTGCTCACAAGATTTTCATCAATCAGTCAACACATAACCTTGTTTTATGAGTGTTCTGTTTAAAGACACCTCATTTACTACATGTTATTGATTCATTAACATTAAAATTACAGCCAATAGCACTGTAACACATGACTCAGTGAAGTTTGTCTAACATGCATATCTTCTCCGTAAGGCAATGTAACAGTCTTCTTGCACTCAGAAACACTAGACAGCACTTGAGCACTATTCTTGGGGGCCATTTCAACCAGTGAAATCCCCCCCGAAAAAAGCATACAAATGTAAAAAGTGTTCGCCACATGTGGTGGCACACACCTGTACTCCCAGCTACTCGGGAGACTGAGGAGGGAGGATCACTTGAGCCCAGGAGTTCAAGGCTGCAGTGAACTATGATCATACCACAGCACTCCAGCGTGGGTGACTGAGTGAGACCCCATCTCCAAAAACAAGTTAAGGCCGGACATGGTGGCTCACGCCTGTAATCCCAGCACTTTGGGAGGTTAAGAAGGGTGGATTACCTGAGGTCAAGGGTTCAAGACCAGCCTGGCCAACATGGTGAAACTCAGTCTCTACTAAAAATACAAAAATTAGGCCAGGTGCAGTGGCTTACGCCAGTAATCCCAGCACTTTGAGAGGCTAAGATGGGCAGATCACTTGAAGTCGGGAGTTCAAGACTAGCCTGACCAACATGGAGAAACCCCATCTCTACTAAAAATAAAAAAAAATTAGCTGGGCGTGGTGGCACATGCCTGTAATCCCAGCTACTCCAGAGGCTGAGGCAGGAGAATCACTTGCACTTAGGAGGCAGAGGTTGCAGTGAGCTGAGATCACGCCATTGCATGCCAGCCTGGGCAATAAGAGCAAAACTCCATCTCGGGAAAAAAAAAAATGTAGCTGGGCACGGTGGCAAGCGCCTGTAACCCCAGCTACTTGGGAGGCTGAGGCAGGAGAATCACTTGAATCCAGGAGGCAGAGGCTGCAGTGAGCCAAGATCATGCCACTGCACTCCAGCCTGAGCAACAGAGCAAAAACTCCGTCTCAAAAAAAAAAAAAAAGTTAAATTTAAACATTTTTAAGTGTTAAAAAAGGAGCACTAAATAGGCCACAAAATGGACCCTTGTTTACAGTGTGGGAGCTGAACCAAGGCAGAGTATTCCCTTGTTCACCTCATCTAGAAATGTGCACATTGGAGAATTCAATTTTTTACCACTCTGAGCAAGTCTGGGAATGATCATGAAGATTACTTTTGGAGTTACTAGTAAATTTTAACAAGTAGGTGAATTCACAAATACAGAATCTGTGAATAATGAGACTTGACTGTATTTATATGTGTGTGTAACTACATATGTATGTGTGTGTGTATGTGCATCTATATCTATAGATAGGGATAGACAGATAGACAGATAGATTAATTTTGTCTTAGGCTCCAGGAGAGCATGTGAAGTTTTGAAAAAGTAAATCACTGGGTGCAGTGGCTCACGCCTGTGATCTCAGCACTTTGGGGGGCCGAGGTGGGCGGATCACTTGAGCTCAGGAGTTCAAGACCAGCCTGGACAACATGGCAAACCTTCATCTCTACTAAAAATACAAAAATTAGCCAGGTGTGGTGGCATGTACCTGCAATCCCAGCTACTCTGGTGGCCGAGACAGGAGAATTGCTGAAACTCAGAAGGAGGAGGCTGCAGTGAGCCGAGATTTCAGCACTGCACTCCAGCCTGGGCGAAAGAGCCAGACCCTGTCTCAAAAAAAAAAAAAAAAAAAAAGACAAACATACGGTAAGACAAGTAGAGTAAAATGTTAAATGGTAAAATCTAGGTGGTGGGTTTATAGGTGTTCACTATAAAAGCCAACTGTTTCAGAGTTTTAAATTTTTCAAAATTTTTTTCTTTAGTCATATCTATAGAATAAATAAGGAAGAATATAGTCAAACTGATACAAGCACTTATTTCTGGAGAGTAGAATTATAAGAGACTTTCACCTTCTTTTCTTCTTCTTTTTATTTATTTTTTTTTAATTTAATTTTTTTTTTTTTTTCCTAAGAGACAGGGTCCCACTGTGTTGCCCAGGCTGGTCTCAAACTCCTGGGCTCAAGCAATCCTCCTGCCTCAGCCTCCCAAAGTGCTGGGATTACAGGTGTGAGTCACCACCACACCCAGCCTGAGACTCTCTGTTTCTACCTGATACATTTCTAGAGAAAAAAATAAGATTATTCTTTATCCTTACCATTTCATCTTTTCTCATATTCCTTTTTCAGCCAAAGAGGTTAGCTGATTTGTCAATGTTTCTCCAAGCTTACTTGATAAGGACTCAGAGGCAAGGCTGACTGCGGAGGTGGGAGCTAGAATGGGGTGACGAGCCCGCAGTGTGGGCTGCTCAGACCTACTGCACTCACCGGTTCTTAGCCCAGCCCTGCTATTTTCCTTCCACACCTCTGTATTGCCGGTGTCCTACATTGCACATTACTGCCCCAATCAGACAGCGAATTCCTTGAAAGCAGAGACTGTGGCAGCAGCACAGCAAATAGAAGGAGCCTCGACTTTGGACCAGGACTGCTATGGGCTCAGGTCCCAGTGCAGGGCACGGTTCGGAACCTGTTTCGTTATCTCTAAAATGCTGTACAATTCAAGTCTCAGTTACAGAGTGCTTCAGCCTGGGGACATGATCCCAATCCTATCCCAAGAGTGCTGGGAATTTTGTCCCAAGCACGACTTCAGAAATGAGTCGCACCTAATCTTAAAGAAGGAGGAAAAGAACAAGGGTTAGAGTGCGGTGCAGGGAGGGGCTAGAGTTGAAGAGAGACTGCCTGTCTGAGTAGGGCATGTTGGTACTCTCTTGGCTCTGCAGCATTCAAATTTGCTTCCCACCCAGATTGTTGGAGCAGCATGAGCTTGGCTACAGTTTCCTCTGCCTACTTCTCTTGGCTCTAACCCATTTTCCAGCAAAGGTGCCTCTTTGAGTTCAAAATGGTGCCCTGGGGTACCTTGGCACACAGCTTGAAACCCATGACTCTAGGGAAATAGAAAAACAGAGTAGAGGGGGCAAGGATAAAATGCAGGCATCTTTGAATATACCTTGTATAAAGTTAGATTAAAAGCAAAAACAAAGCCATTCCTAACAATCAAACTCAGGCTGAAACTAATAAGCTTCATAGTATATCAAGTTTACAGCATAAAAATTATTTCAAGTGACTATGAAATACCTAGTTTCATTTTAATAGTACATCCCTAAGGACAAATACAAATACATCCGAAGGACAAAAAAGAATCATAAAGAAATCTTAAACCACATTCAGTAGAACTTAACATTAACAACATCATTGGAATCAGTATTTGGGGTTTTTTTAAATTTTTATTTTATTTTATTTTTGTAGAGATGGGATCTCCCCATGATGTCCAGGCTGGTCTCAAGCTCCTGGACTCAAGCAATTCTCCTGCCTCAACCTCCCAAAGTGCCAAGATTACAGGCATGAGCCACTGAGCCCAGCCTGGAATGAGTGTTTTGAAATTATTGCAGAGCAAGAGATATGGATATTAATACAGATAATAAGAGAAGGCATGTAAGAAATTATGATAATATCATCAAGCACAAAAATGTTTAGGGTAGAAAAAAGAGAGACAAACATAAAATTCAAAAAAGTTAAATGCTATCATCTGTAAATTGGATTGGAAATATCAGAATAATTCATGAATTATTTTTCTATTTTAAAAAGTATGGAGCCGGGTGTGGTGGCTCATGCCTGTAATCCCAGCACTTTGGGAGACTGAGGCGGGTAGATCACCTGAGGTCAGGAGTTCAAAACCAGTCTGGCCAACATGGTGAAACCCCCACCTCTATTAAAAATACAAAAATTAGCCGGGTGTGGTAGCAGGCACCTGTAATCCCAGCTACTTTGGAGGCTAAGGCAGGAGAATCACTTGAACCCGGGAGGTAGAGGTTGCAGTGAGCCAAGATCGTGCCATTGCACTCTAGCATGGGTGGCAAGAGCAAGACTGTCTCAAAAAATTTTTTTTAAAAATGAAAAAATAAAAAGTATGGGCTGGGTGCAGTGATTTGTGCCTGTAATCTCAACATTTTGGGAGGCCCAAAAGGGAGGATCACTTGAGTTTGAGACCAGAATGGGCAACATAGTGAGATTTTTATCTCCACAAAAATGTTTTAAAAAATGAGTCAGGCGAGGCAGCACGTGCTTGTAGTCCCAGTTATTCAGGAGACTGAGGCAGGAGGGTCGCTTGAGCCTCAGTTAAGAGGTTGCAGTGAGCTATGATCACAGGATAGCTGCACTCCAGCCTGGGTAACAGAGCAAGACCCTGTCTCAAAAATAAATAAATAAATTTTTAAAACTGCATATATCAAAGCAGTGACCACTGAAAAGGCCAGCAGCAATGATAACCAGTACCAATTAGTAACCCCTGGCACCCATATTGTGGTCTCTAAGTACCATTTTCCTCTAAAGGGAACCAAGAAACCTTTGAGACAGTTCTGCAGCGGAAAATGAATACTGAGTCTAGAATATCTTGTGTCTAAGAGTAAGAAAACTATCAGACACTCTCAGGTCATGTCAAAATGTTACAGAAATTATTGCGTTTTGGTTAAGTTCACAAACAGACAAAACTCATGCATCATGAGAAAAGTCAAGATAGTGGTTACTTTCAGGGTGGACAGAGCAGTGGCTGGGAATAGACAAGAAGCTTCTAGGGTGCTGGTATCTTGATCTGAAGGCAGTTACACAGGCACATATATTATTTTTTCTATGATTTCTTTATTTTTATCATTTTGTTATTTTTATTTTTTTATACTTATCATCTTAACCATTTCTAAGTGTACAGTTTGGTAGTGTTAAGTATATTCCCACTGCTGTTCAACCAATCTACAGAATTCTTTTCATCTTGTAAAACAAGCTCCACATCCATTAAACAACAACTCCTCATTCTTCTCCTTCCCCAGTCCTCGGCAACCACCATTCTACTACGAATTTGACTACTCTAGGTACCTTTTATAAGTGGAATCATAAACAGTATTTGTCCTTTTGAGTCTGGCTGATTTCAAGCATAATGTCCTCCAGGTTCATCCATGTTGTAGCATGTAGCAGAATTTCTTCCTTTTTTTTTTTTTTTTTTTTTTTTGAGACGGAGTCTCGCTCTGTCGCCCATGCTGGAGTGCAGTGGCCGGATCTCAGCTCACTGCAAGCTCTGCCTCCTGGGTTCACGCCATTCTCCTGCCTCAGCCTCCCGAGTAGCTGGGACTACAGGCGCCAGCCACCATGCCCAGCTAATTTTTTGTATTTTTAGTAGAGACGGGGTTTCACCATGTTAGCCAGGATGGTCTCGATCTCCTGACCTCATGATCTGCCCGCCTCGGCCTCCCAAAGTGCTGGGATTACAGGCTTGAGCCACCGTGCCCGGCCAAATTTCTTCCTTTTTAAGGCTGAGTAATAACCCACTGTGTGTATACACTACATTTTGTTTATTCATTCATCCATCAGTGACGCTTGGGTTGCTTCCACTTTTTGGCTATTGTGAATGATGGTGCTATGAGCATGGGTGTGCAAATCTCTCTCAAGACCCTACTTTCAACTATTTTAGATATATGCAGTGATGTGGAATTACTAGATCATATTTTTAATTTTTAATTTTTTGAGTATTTAAATTGTACCTAGCTATATACTTGAGATCTGTGCACTTTTACAGGGCATATGATACTAATTGATCAGTGAGAATCAAAATACAAGCACTTTAGAAAACATTTTGACAGTGTCTGATAAAGTTAACTATATGCTTATCATGAGTCAGCAATTTCATTCATGGTTATTTACCCAAGAGAAATAAAAACACATTCACAGGAAGAACTGTACCAGAATGTTTCTAGCAGCTCTATTCATGGTATCAAAAAGCTGGAGACAACCCGGAGGATATCCATCTGCTAGTGAGTGGATGAATGAACTGTGGTACATCCATACGCATGAATCTGCTCAGCGACAGAAAAGGAAGAAACTCCGTTTCCTGCAGTGGAGAAAAGAAAAAGAAACAAGAAAAGGAACAAACTACCACTATACACAAACATCAATGCATTTCAAAAGCAGGCTGGGCACAGAGGCTCACACCTGTAATCCCAGCACTTTGGGAGGCTGAAGTGGGAGGATCGCTTGACACCAGGAGTTTCAGACCCACCTGGGAAACACAGCAAAATCCCATCTCTACCCAAAAAGTCAATAAATAAACAATATGAAAGCATTAGGCTAGGGGAAAGAAACCAGACACAAAAGTCTACCTACAAGTCCATTTATATGAAATTCTAGAAAAGGCAGAATTGTGGTGATAAGGCAGATAAGTAGTTGCCAGGAGCCTGGATTCAGGGAGGGCATGAAGGAACTTTTAGAGTTGGTAGAAATGTTCTATGTCTTGATAGTGGTGGCAGTTACCCGGTTCTATTTAAAACTCACCAAAATTGTATGCTTAAAATTGGTGAATTTTATTTTATTTAAATTATGCCTTAGTAAAGGATTCCTCAGAGAACTAAAAGTAGATCTATCATTGGATCCAGCAATCCCACTACTAGGTATCTACCCAGAGGAAAAGAAGGCATTATATGAAAAAGATACTTGCACATGCATGTTTATAGCGGCACAATTTGCAATTGCAAAAATATGGAACCAGCCCAGATGCCCATCAATCAACAAGTGGATAAAGAAATTGTGGTGTATATATATGTGTGTGTGCGTGTGTGTGTATATATGTGTGTGTGTATATATGTGTGTATATATATATGTGTGTGTATATATATGTGTGTGTGTATATATATACCATTGAATACTGCTCAGCCATAAAAAGGAGTGAAATAATGGCATTCGCAGCAACCTGGATAGAACTGGAGACTATTATTCTAAGTGAAGTAACTCAGGAATGGAAAACCAAACATAGTTTGTTCTCTCATACATGGGAGCTAAGCTATGGGGATGCAAAGGCATAAGAATGATACATTGGACTTTGGGAACTCGGGGCAAAGGTTGGGGGTTGGCGAGGGATAAAAGACTACAAATTGGGTACAGTGTACACTGCTCGGATGGTGGGTACACCAAAATCTTAGAAGTCACCACTAAAGTACTTATTCATGTAACCAAATAATACCTGTTCCCCAAAAACCTATTGAAATTTTAAAAAATAATAAAATAAAATAAAATAAATAAATATATATATATATATAACAAGAGGAAAAAAATTATACCTCAATAAGGCTGCTTTTTTTTTTTTTTTTTTTTTTTTTTTTT
>NW_020257640.1:1240318-1275848 GCF_003255815.1 Theropithecus gelada
TTTTTTTTTTTTTTTTTTTTTTTTTTTTTTTTCTTTTTTTTTGAGATGGAGTCTCGCTGTGCTCCCAGGCTGGAGTGCAGTGGCGTGATCTCGGCTCACTGCAAGCTCCGCCTCCCGGGTTCACGCCATTCTCCCACCTCAGCCTCCCAAGTAGCTGAGACTACAGGCGCCCGCCACCACGCCCGGCTAGTTTTTTTGTATTTTTAGTAGAGACGGGGTTTCACCATGTTAGCCAGGATAGTCTCGATCCCCTGACCTCATGATCCACCCGCCTCGGCCTCCCAAAGTGCTGGGATTACAGGCTTGAGCCACCGCGCCCGGCCAATAAGGCTGCTTTTTTAAGTGTAAGAAGAGAAAGGAAACGCTCATTGGTCACTTTTGGGGGTTGCTAGGGCACCAATTCATCATTCTGGAAACTGATAATTAAAAGGAAAGAATCAAGTAATGATCTGCCTTCCCTGTATGGACTATATTTCAGGGTGCAGCTTCTCCTGTGGTTCTTTTCAGATGCTACTAAACATTCAGACTCACAAGCTGACCACGAGCCACACCGGGAATCGGAGGCTCTGGGAAGGTCATAGGGCAGGAACCACAGCTGGCCCACCAGCAGCACCAGGCACTCCCCTTCCTTGGCTATAAGGATGCAAAGGCATAAGAACGATACATTGGACTTTGCCATGCAGCAGCCCTACGGTCACCCCAGGAGCTGTCCTCTCCCCAGGGAGACCCAACATGGCACAGGAACAGGAACCGTGCTAGGGTAGAAGCCTAATGCCCACAGGAACCAATGTCTCTTGAAACAAGTCCACCGATAAGAGATTCCAGAGCTCCACGAGAATCCCTGCACTCAAGGAAGCTATGCCAGATGGCATTTTCCAAAGAGGGACACAATACTCTTGACCCATATGTTATTTCAGAAACTTGCCACATAGAGAGGTGAATCGAATTTTTACAATAAACACGACTACTGATGTAATTGTTTTAATCAATGATAAATGTTAAATAATAATGAAGTGGATACAAAGAAAATATAATAAAAGTGAGATTCACACTATATTTCTAAATTTCAAAGATGCAAATTACAAGCAGAATGTAGACTATAATTCTATTTTTTGGAAAATTTAGAACCACAAAAATATTAGTGGTAAATTTTCTTTTTTTGAGAGCACGAGATGATCTCACTGTCACCCAGGCCAGAACACAGTGCACCATGATAGCTCTCTGCAGCCTCGACCTCCCGACCTCAAGCAATCCTCCCACCTCAGCCTCTTGAGTAGCTGGATCTACAGGTGCACACCACCAGGCTTAGCTAACTTTTTAACTTTTTGTAGTGACAGCATCTTGCTGTGTTGTCCCGGCTGGTCTCAACTCTTGGGTTCAAGTAATCCTCCCACATCAGCCGAGCAAAGTGCTGGGATTACAGGCATAAGCCACCACACCCAGGTTATAGTGGGTATTTTGAGATGTTGGTGTTAAGGAAAGAATAAACAATAAAATAGTAAAAAGATACATTGGTAGAAGTAGACAAATTTTCAAACTCATAATAAGCTATGCTAGTGACAGCATGGTGAGACAGCCACTTTTACATACGGCTGGTGGTAGCATAAACTGGGATGACTTTTCTGGAAAGCAATTTGAAATTATGTATCTAGTCTTTAAAATATCATATCCTTTGCTACGGACTGAATCGTGACCCTCTAATATTTACATGTTGAAGCCCTAATCACCAGTGTGACTGTATTTGGAGATTGGGCCTATGAGGAGATTATGAAGGTTAAATAAGGTCATAAGGGTGAGGTCTCAATCAGACAGAGATGGTGCCCTTATAGAAGAGGAAGAGATATCAGAGCCCTCTCTGTGTCATGTGAGGACACAGTGAGAAGGCAGCCGTCTGCAAGCCAGGGAGCGAGCCCTTACCAGAAACCAAATCAGCTAGAACCTTGATCTTGGACTTCCCAGACTCCAAAACTGTGAGAAATAAATTTCTGTTGTTTAAGTCACCTAGTCTATGGTATTTTGTTATGGCAGCTCAAGCTGACTAAGACACCCTTAATTCAAATATATGAGTTCGGGTAGGCACAGTCTCACGCTTGTAATCCCAGCACTTTGGGATGCTGATATGGGTGGACCACCTGAGTTCAGGAGTTCAAGACCAGCCTGGCCAGTGTGACAAACCGCTGTCTCCACTAAAAATAAAAAAATTAGCCAGGCATGGTGGTGCATCCCTGCAATCCCAGCTACTTGGGAGAGTGAGGCAGGACAATCATTTGAACCTGGGAGGCAGAGGTTGCAGTGAGCCGAGATCAAGCCGCTGTACTGCAGCCTGGGTGATAGAGCGAGGCTCCAGCTCAAAAAAAAAAAAAAAAAAAAAAAAAAGCAAATATATGAGTTCTAGGAAATCTTCAAAAGGAAATAACCTCAGAGATGCAATCAATGACTGCATATCAAGATGTTTATCACACTATTATTTGTCATAATGAAAAACTAGAAATGTTGTATAAAATATCAATATTATTCTTTATAATGAAATAGAAAAAAATGGAAGACTATAAACCAAAATTTTAATGGTAGTTTTCTCTGGGTGGTACAAATAAGCATTTTTTAAAATTTCTCATGGGTTCCTTTTTTTTTTTTTTTTCAATTTACTAGTGAATTTCTATAGCCTTTAAAATGTGTAGGGAGAAAGGATTTTTGTAAAAACAATAGAGATAAGTCAACCACCTCCTCCCACCCCATCCCCCAGGGAACACATACCATCCATTCCCCAGCACCTGACCTATGGGCTCACAGTAGAGCATGCCAATGACGAAGGAAGAACAGCTGCACCTTGTTCATGTAGGAAACATCTGTTAGCTTATTGGAATGCATTCCTCTGACTGGTTTTGCTTTGGGGCCTCCTCTCACACTGGATAGTCAATAGGTGGTGATGTGGTTGTCAATCAAGGGGCATTATTATCAGTCAGAACCCCAACAGGAAATCAGTGGCACGCTCAAACTGGGTAATTTGAGGAGAGTTTAATAAAAGGATAATCTATAAAGGGATGGATAGTGTTTGAAGAAAACATGAGGGCTAATGTCGTGCCCCTTAGCTAATAATAGGGCAGCGCTGTTGTCACCCTGGCTGAGAGAAGGGCATGGTTATCAGAAGCTGAACGAAGGAAGAGAACTGTGAGGACAAGGTCCCCAGGCAGGAGCTATGATCCTGGGTTAACAAAGTCATCCCGATCTTACTTTCCTCCCTCCTCAGTCTTTTATCAGTGCTCCCCATTGGCCAGATACATCCAGAAGCTGGAAACCAGTGGAGACCTTTGATGTCATCCTCTAAGGAGATGGAGCAGAATGGAGAAAACTGGGAAGTAGATCTGAAGGCTATGTCTAGCACAGCCCCTGGGGCTCAGGAACCACAGCTCACAGCAAAGCTGAAAATTCAAAGTCTCTTCCTGGAATTCAGCTTCCAAGCTCTTGGTACAGGCATACTTCATTTTATGGTGCTTTGTAGATATTTTTTGCTTTGTATTGTTCTTTAGAGACAGGATCTCACTCTTTCTCCTGAGCTGGACTGCAATGGCACAGTCAGAGCTCACTATAACCTCAAATTCCTGGGTTCAAACGATCCTCCAGCCTCAGCCTCCCAAGGAGCTAGTTAGGTTTTGAAGGGAAGGCGAGGGACACCCACACAGAGAGGGCAGCTCGACAGCAAATGCAGGCTTTATGTCCCCCATAAAACCTACCGAAGTGGGGAACCATCCTAATGCCAGTGCCCACCACTGCTTATAGGCTGGGGGTAATTACAGGTATGGGCAGGAGGGGTCTGAGCAGTACGACTTGCTGCCCGGCAGGATATTGAAAAGATGTTCCTGTGATGAGGTGGTTCTGGCCCTTGTTCCGGCGGGATGTCATCGTGGTGTTCCTGGGACCTTTGCCCACCAAGATATGATAGGGATGTTTCTTTAATACGGCCTTTGTCCGAGGTGGTTAGGCAGGATGTTTATTATGACCCAAACCCCTGTGAAATGTTTTGCTTCAACTAAAGTCTGTAAAATAGCAGGGAGCTTACAAAATGGTGCAATTTGGACTAACAGCTAGGACTACAAGTGCGTGCCACCATGCCCAGCTAATTTTTTCATTTTTTTGTAAAGACAGGGTCTTGCTATGTTGCCTAGGCTGGCTCAAACTCCTGGTCTCCAGCAATCCTCCCACCGCAACCTCCCAAGTGCTGGGATTACAGGTGTGCGCCGTTGCACCCAGTCCTAAACACAACTTTTATATGCACTGGGAAACCAAGAAATTCACGTGACTCACTTTATTCTGATATTTGCTTTATTGTAGTTGTCTACAACTGAGCCCAAAATTATCTCAGAGGTATGCCTATATAAATACAGGGCTTAGAGAAATGCTTCTCTAGCCAGTTTTTCCTTCACTAGAGAAAGGAGATTAAAACATTCTAAGGATAGAAAAACAGTTGGAAGACGGGCCGGGCACGGTGGCTCACGCTTGTAATCCCAGCACTTTTGGGAGGCCGAGACGGGCGGATCACGAGGTCAGGAGATCGAGAGCATCCTGGCTAATACGGTGAAACCCCGTCTCTACTAAAAATACAAAAAACTAGCCGGGCGAGGTGGTGGGTGCCTGTAGTCCCAGCTACCCGGGAGGCTGAGGCAGGAGAAAGGCGTGAACCCGGGAGGCGGAGCTTGCAGTGAGCTGAGATCCGGCCACTGGACTCCAGCCTGGGCGACAGAGTGAGACTCCGTCTCAAAAAAAAAAAAAAAAAAGAAAAAAAAAACCATTCTAAGGATAGAACAAGAGTTGGAAGACGATTGAGAGTGAGACACTCAACGATTGAGAGTGAGACACTCAAGAGAATCTTGGCTCCTAACCAGTCCCCAAAGGTGATGTCCAAGATAAGAGGATGACAGAGCCCTCCACACATTACGATCTCACAGAAGAGAGGGGACTTTCACCCCGCCCCTTGTCGAGACTCCCAGGAGGCGACAGCCTTCCTTGAACTGTTAAGGCATGGAACAGTTCTATAGATTGGCAACCAACATGCTGGGGCAACCCCACGAGGCTACCTCGGTCCCATGTAACGTGTAAGTCAAATTTCCTCACGTCTCGCAGTGGGGTGTAAAAGTCAGCCAGTGGAGAAGAGCTGGTCCTGCAGTCAAGATAAGGGAAAGCCACAACAAAGACAAGCATGGGCCACATGGTCCGAGGCCAGGCAAAGGCGGGCTTCACGATGGATGCCAATGTGGAACGAGGGAAACACACATTTGCACCTCCGAAGCTGTCAGCCTAAGGCAGAGCATGGCTGCAGACCAGCCACACACATGCGCACACACAATCACACACGCACACACACACTCCCCCTCTCTTACACACACACTCTCCCACACACTCTCTCACACACATTCTCTCTCTCACACACACACTCACACATACACACTCACACACACACATTCTCTCATACACTCTCACACACACACACTCACACACTCTCCCTCTCTCACACATTCCCCCTCTCTCTCACACACTCTCTCACACACACACACACTCACACTCACACACACTCACACTCACACACTCACACACCCTCTCACACACTCACACACACTCTCACACACACATTCTCTCACACACACTCACGCATGCACACACATACTCTCACATTCTCACACACATTCTCTCACACACACACACACATTCTCTCACACACACATTCTCACACACACTCATACACATTCTCACACACATTCTCTCTCACACACACACACTCACACACATTCTCTCACACACACTTCCTTTCACACACTCTCACACACATTCTCACACACACTCCCTCTCTACACACACTCATACACATTCTCACACTCTCACACACTCTCCCTCTCTCACACATTCACACACATTCACACACACACTCTCACACACATTCTCACACACATTCTCACACACACTCTCACACACACACACACTCCCTCTCTCCCTCTCACACACACACACAGTCTCTCACACACTATCCCTCTCTCACACACACTCTCACACACACTCCCTCTCTCACACACACACTCTCCCTCTCTCTCTCTCACACACACACACATTCTCTCACACACACACACTCTCCCTCTCTCACACACTCACACACACATTCACTCACACACACACATTCTCTCACACACACGCTCTCACACACACACACTCTCATACACTGACACACACACATTCTGTCTCACACACTCTCTCACACACATTCTCTCTCACACACACACACACTACCATGGCACAGAACTGAGATCCATCAAAGGGATGCGGTCAGAAGATAAAACAATCCTGAACTGAATTCTCATCCAAAATCACTGAGGACACCCTTATGTCACCGACGAAAAATACATTGGAGTTGTTTATACTATAAGAGAGAAGACATGTTCAAGACAGAAGTTAGGTTCTGTTATAGAGAAATTTATTTTTTTGCATACCTAAGTTCATGGCCCGTAAAAATCATACCTACTACACGTTGTCTTCAAAGTGCAATCTGATTCGCCATAGCCAAAAGGCAGAGCAACCCAAGTGCTCACCAGCGGGTAACAGACAGACAACGTGAGGTCTACACACACAATGAAATATTACTCGGCTCTGAAGAGGAAGAACATTCTGACGCATGTTACAATATGGCTAAGCCTGGAAGCCATTATGCTAATGAAATAAGCCAGTCCAGTCACAAGAGGATAAATACTGTGTGGTTCTACTGACATACAGTAGCCAGAACTGTCTAATTCATAGAGACGGAAAGCACAATGAAGGTTGCTAGGTCTAGGAGGAGGGGTAAAAGGGAGTTATTATTTAACGGGTACAGAATTCCAGGTGGAAGGCCAGGCACAGTGGCTCACACCTGTAATCCCAGCACTTTGGGAAGCCAAGGTGGGTGGATCACCTGAGGTCAGGAGTTCAAGACCAGCCTGGCCAACATGGCGAAACCCCGTCTCTACTAAAAATACAAAAACTTAGCCAGGCATGGTGATGCACCCCTGTAATCCCAGCTACTTGGGAGGCTGAGGCAGGAGACTCGCTTGAACCCGGGAGGCAGAGGTTGCAGTCAGCCAAGATCATGCCACTGCACTCCAGTTTGGGCAACAGAGCGAGACTCTGTCAAAAAAAGGAAGGAAGGAAGGAAGGAAGGAAGGAAGGACGGAAGGACGGAAGGAAGGACGGAAGGAAGGAAGGAAGAGAATTTCAGTTTGAAAAGATGAAAAAATTCTGAAGATGGATAGCGGTGAAGGTTGTATAACAATGTGAATGTATCAATGCCACAGAATTGCTCACTTAAAAATGGTTGAAATGGTAAATCTTAAGTATGTTTAATCACAGTTTTTCTTTTTTTTTTTTTTTTGAGGCGGAGTCTCGCTCTGCGCCCCAGGCTGGAGTGCAGTGGCGCAATCTTGGCTCACTGCAAGCTCCGCCTCCCGGGTTCACGCCATTCTCCTGCCTCAGCCTCCTGAGTAGCTGGACTACAGGCACCCGCCACCGCGCCCGGCTAATTTTTTGTATTTTTGGTAGAGACGGGGTTTCACCGTGTTAGCCAGGATGGTCTCAATCTCCTGACCTCGTGATCCACCAGTCTCGGCCTCCCAAAGTGCTGGGATTACAGGCGTGAGCCACTGCGCCCGGCAAATCACAGTTTTTCTTAAGATGCAGTCCATAAGCTTTTGTATAACTTCTGCAAGCTGCTCATCTTTCCAATAAATTTCTTTTTTATGGTTGAAAATTCTTGCAACTAAAGGCTGTAACTAATCCTGAGGAGTTACCAGATGCCCAACCCGCAGGATATTCTCAGGAAGCCCATAGCAGTGTGTCAAAGACACGGATAATCTCTCAACTGTAGAATTTCTTGGACTTTCTCCACCAGTTCCCCAATCAATGAGAGTAAAGACAACTCCAAGTTATGTGGCCCAATATAAGCCAAAAGCCGCATATCAAGCCCCACCCTGATTTCTCTCTCCAAGTCTCTCCCGGATACATGCAAGTGACTCCCTTCCCAATGCACCAAGTGAACCACCAATCTAGACACAGAAATGTGTCCATCTTTTCTAAGGGCACAGAGTCCTTCAGCTCCTACCTAGAGTCTCCGCCATAGTCCCTTCCCATTCTTCTTCGTGCTGAGCCAGCAACCCACGATAATTGCAGGATTATAGAAGAGGATATGGTCTTTTGTGGTTGGCTTTTTTCACTTAGCATAATGTTTTCGAGGGTCATCTTTGTTGTAGCATGCATATTTCATTTTTGTTATTGCCAAATAATATTTCATTGTAAGGAAACACCACATTTTGTTTATCCATTCATTCGTTGATGGACATTTAGATCGTTTCCACTCTCTGGCTATTGTGAATGATGCTGTTACCAACATTCTTGTTTTTCTGTGGACGTAGGTTTTTCAGTTCTCTCAAGTATATCCTGAGTGGGATGGCAAGGACATGGGTAACTCTGTTTAACACTTTGAGGGGCCTGGTGTGGTGGCTCACACCTGTAATCCCAGCACTTTGGGAGGTCAAGGTGGGAGGATCACTTGAGGCCAGGAGTTTGAGACCAGCCTGAGCAACATAGTGAGAATTCATCTCTAATTTTTAAAAATTAGAAATTAAAAATTAACTTTTGGCTGGGCGCAGTGGCTCACGCCTGTAATCCCAGTACTTTGGGAGGCTGAGGCGGGCAGATTATGAGGTCAGGAGATCAAGACCAGCCTGGCCAACATGGTGAAACCCCGTCTCTACTAAAAATACAAAAAAAGTAGCCGGGCGTGGTGGTGGGCACCTGTAGCCCCAGCTACTCTGGAGGCTGAGGCAGGACAATGGCATGAATCCAGGAGGCAGAGCTTGCAGCGAGCCGAGATCGCGCCACTGCACTCCAGCCTGGGCGACAGAGTGAGATTCTGTCTCAAAAAAAAAAATTAACTTTTTAAAAGTGTTTTCCACAGCAGCACAAGATCAGTTTTGAACCCTTGACACTGTCAAGTGGTGACCAGAATTCAAGCTAAAGTACAAGCTAACAAGCATGTAAGTAGGTGATAGCAGGGAGAGGATGGGCTGGCTGAGGAAGAAAAGCAGTGCCTCCTCCTCCGACTGTCTAAGACTCAAGCTGTCAACCCCAGGAGTCACACAGAATGGGTCACAGAATGGGTCACAGGACAGCTTCAAAAGTCAGATGATGTGATGAATGTAAAAATGCTTTCACAAAGCAGAAAATGGCATACAATATCGTCTAGTTTCATAGGAATATCCAACAGTGATATGTTTTTTTCAATAATATCAGCTGTTAAATCAAGTTTACCTAAAGCTGTCTCCTTTACATATTTTAAGTTCAGCCTAAAGGTTTCTCTGTACATCGTGGACTATAACAAGTGGAGGTGTAAACAGACCATAGTCTACACTTATGCCAATCACCGAGTTTTGGCCAATCAAATGTAGCCATCCGTTTGAACCTTGGTTCAAATGAGGCAAACATCCAGTTGTAACCAACCAGGCTGTTTCTGTACTTCATTTTTGTTTTCTGTCCATCACTTTCCTTTTACTTTTTTTTTCTCTTTCTTTTTTTTCTTGGAGATGGAATTTCGCTCTTGTTGCCCACACTGGAGTGCAATGGCACGATCTCAGCTCACTGTAACCTCTGCCCTCTGCCTCCCGGGTTCTGGTTTTTTTCTGTTTTTTTTTGTTGTTGTTGTTATTGTTGTTGTTGTTTTTTTGAGATGGTGTCTCACTCTGTTGCTCAGGCTGGAGTGCAGTGGCGTGATCTCGGCTCACTGCAACCTCCACCTCCTGGGTTCAAGTAATTCTCTCACCTCAGCCTCCTGAGCAGCTGGGATTACAGGCACTTGCCACCACGCCCAGATAATTTTTGTATTTTTAGTAGAGACAGGGTTTCACCATGTTGGCCAGGCTGGTCATGAACTCCTGACCTCAGGCGATCCACCTGCCTCAGCCTCCCTAAGTGCTGGGATTACAGGCGTGAGCCACCGCGCCCAGCCACATAGTTTTTTGGGTTTTTTTGTTTGTTTTTCCGGGACAAATTCTCGCTCTGTCACCCAGGCTGGAGTGCAGTGGCGTGATCTTAGCTCACTGCAACCTCCGCCTCCCGGGTTCAAGCAATTCTCCTGCCTCAACCTCCCAAGTAGCTGGGATTACGGGCGCCTGTCACCTGACTTTTGTATTTTTTAGTAGAGACGGGGTTTCACCATGTTGGCCAGGCTGGTCTCGAACTCCTGACCTCAGGTGATCCACCCGCCTTGGTCTCCCACAGTGCTGGGATTACAGTCATGAGCCACCGCGCCTGGCCCACTTTTCTTTTTCTGTCCATACATCTTCCACCATGTGGCTACGCAAGTCACTGAGCATACTCTGGCTCAGGAGGCTGCCCGATTTCAAACTGTTGGTTGCTCAATTAAACTCTTTTAAATTTAATTTGGCTGAACTTTTTCTTTTATCAAAGCTTTGTACAAAAGGGGCAATGAAAAACGTGCTGCTAAGGGACAGAGGCAGCTTGACTGCAGAACCCGCACATCACGGGGCTTGCAGAGAACTGGAGACCAACCGAACCCTCTGCGCTTCGGCGAAGGAGTTCAGCAGAGAGAAGGGACCGTTCACATATGCCATTAGCTAAACAACAGTATCAAATCAAAAGGTCATAGTAGAATTCACAGGTATCTCAGAAAGTCTTTTTTTTCTTTTTTTTTTTTTTTGAGATGAAGTCTCGCTCTGTCGCCCTGGCTGGAGTGCAGTGGCCGGATCTCAGCTCACTGCAAGCTCCACCTCCAGGGTTCTCGCCATTCTCCTGCCTCAGCCTCCCGAGTAGCTGGGACTACAGGCGGCCGCCACCACGCCCGGCTAGTTTTTTGTATTTTTTAGTACAGACAGGGTTTCACCATGTTCGCCAGAATGGTCTCGATCTCCTGACCTCGTGATCTGCCCGTCTCGGCCTCCCAAAGTGCTGGGATTACAGGCTTGAGCCACCGCGCCCGGCCTCAGAAAGTCTTTTAAAACTCAGTAGTATATTTACAATAAATCACAATACAAAAAATCTATCCACATCTTTATAATTTTTTGGCAATTTCCCAATTTTTTTTTTTTTTTTTTTTGAAACAGGGTTCTTACTGTGTCACCCAGGCACTGCAGCCTTGACTTCCTGGGCTCAAGCAATCCTCCCGCCTCAGTCCCCCTAGCAGCTGGGACTACAGCTGCGCACTACTACGCCCGGTTAATTTTTGTATTTTTAGTAGAGATGGGGTTTCACCATGTTGGCCAGGCTGGTCTCAAAGTCCTGAGCTCAAGTAATCCACCTGCCTCAGCCTCCCAAAGTGCTGGGATTACAGGCATAAGGCACCATGCCTAGCCAATTTCCCAATTTTCTATGATGATTTCTTATTTCTAATAAAAGTAGCACGAGTCAAAAAGGAGGAAAACATACAAAATGTATCATGAAGCAATGATACAGACATTTAGATATTCCCCGCAACTCCCACCATACCTGTGACAGAACACCAGGCAGTACCAACTATATCCCCTTCCCTCCTTCCAATGTGTATTTTTTAAAAGAAAGATTAAAGCCAAGGTTTTCCTTCTCCTTCTGGAATCAGCTCACAAATGCTTGTGCCAACCCCACTTCCTTTTTCGTCAGTGAAGGTAGTTGGGGAAATATTCCTCTTTCTGTTTTCGGTTTAAGGAAAGGTTACAGCTGCTTGATGATACAGGCAGCCCACAGCCCAAGAACCCGGGCACTCATTTTGCCGGTTTCATAAAACAATATAAAGTCACGTCCTTGTTCTTTGAGGGGGTGGGACAGAACATAAGACAGGCTTTCCAAGTCCCCTGGGCAGGACTCCTGTCGTTAACCCACTCATGCCCACTACCTCTGGGGTTGATCCCAGGAAGACTGATGGCCAAATTCTCCTGGGAACAGCTGAAGAAAGAAAAACCGGATCCATCCCTGCTGATCCTTTGTTCCTTGTCTTGGAGATTTGAGGGTTAACATCTAGATGCAAAGAAATAAAATCCAAACACTAACACTGACTGATGATGAGTCTTTGCTGTGGCTGGGCGTGGTGGCTCACACCTGTCCTCCCAGCACTTTGGGAGGCTGAGGCGGGTGGATCACCTGAGGTCAGGAGTTTGAGACCAGCCTAGCCAACATGGGGAAATGCCATCTCTACTATAAATACAAAAATTAGCTGGGCATGGTGGCGGGCACCTGTAATCTCAGCTACTCGGGAGGCTGAGGCAGGAGAATCACTTGAACCCGGGAGGCGGAGGTTGCAGTGAGCTGAGATCGCACCACTGCACTCCAGCCTGGGCAACAGAACGAGGCTCCATCTCAAAAAAAAAAAAAAAAAAAAAAAAAAAAAAAGTCTTTGTTGTATTGGTGCTGGTTCTAACAGTGTATCAAAGTAGAAGGGCCCAGTCCATCAACTGTGCTTCCAAAACAACCCCTTAAATGATTACAACAATCTTGCCATCTTTCCCCAGAAAGTAAAAGCAAACATCCTGCCCTTTGTACTTCCCAACTGTGAAAAATTATCCGGCTTCACTTCCATTGTCAGGGTGAGCAGAGGGTTCATTAAAGGAAGCTCTGACAGCAGGGACGTGGCAGAGGAAGCCGAAGGGGAATCCTTCCGACTTCTGAACTGGTCTTGCTGGCAGGTCCAGCTGGTGGGTCCAGACAGCCAGGCCAGCATTCGATCATGAAAAAACACAGCTGCAACGGATGAACGCACAACTCTAGCCAGAGCAGATGGCTGTGGGTAAATGTTAATTAATATTAAATGACACCAGATGATCATGAGTAACTGATGTAAGGGTCGGGCTAAATAGGTTACTGCCTTTGTCGTTTTTTTTTCTAACAAGTCCAACTTTCTTCTATGGGGATTCTACATATTTTCATAGGTTTATTTTCCTTCAGCCAAAAACCTTACAGTCTTCGTAGTAAGTAAAGGATTTCTAGTGCAGTAGGAGAGAAAGCACGGTGCATCTGTCACATAACGGCCCCAGCTCCTGCTTGGGCAGACCTGGACACACGCCTCTGGCTCCTCCCATCTTCTTGATGTCTTCAATCATGTCCCTGGGCTCCCTCTTCATCACAATCACAGTTCCCAGATCCACTCTATATCTAAAGGACTCCCTCACCTCCAGCCTCAGGCACCCAAAATTCTAGTCCAAAAACTACAGCCAGCCATGCAACATCTAACACAGTAAACTCAACACTTGCAAAATTGAACTTCTCATCTTCCCCTCTTCCCCCAGAAACTAGCTCCACTGTTCCCACGGATATTCTTTCAGCTCAGGCAGCTTTCCACTTCTCTCAGCCCCTACTCTGTCTACCCCAACTCCATCAGTCAGCAAGCTTGGCCAATTCTCTCTGCAGTGCACTCCATCTGCCCTTACCCAGTCATGCCTATCACCAGCTACCCAATCTGACCCTTACCTCAAAGACAGCAAGAGCTTGCTCACAGGTGTCCCTGCCTTTGGTCTCTCCCCATCGGTAACATGATACATGCAGGATTCAAAGCTAGGACTGTCTGACTCCAAAGCTGCTCCCTCCTCTCCTCAAAAAAACCCTTCAGTCCTCCAATGCCTATCATTTGAAGTCCAAACTTCCTAACCCCTCAATTCAAGCTTTCCTAAATCTAACAATCCAACCTTGCCAGAGTTCCTCCTCCACTCACATGGGTGACCTCCCTAACCCCATTAAATGGATACGTTTCCACATTGGTGTCAATTATTCCGCCCAACCAAAATGACCTTCTCCTAGTGCCATGCTTGTCTAAATCTCACCTCTTTCGGTGGTGGCTCACGCCTGTAATCCCAGCACTTTGGGAGGCCAAGGCAGGTGGATCACCTGAGGTCAGGAGTTCGAGACCAGTCTGGGCAACGTGGTGAAACTCCAACTCTACTAAAAATACAAAACTTAGCTTGGTGTAGTGACACGTGCCTGTAGTCCCAGCTACTCAGGAGGCTGAGGCAAGAGAATTGCTTGGACCCAGGAGGCAGAGGTTGCAGTGAGCCGAGATTGTGCCACTGCACTCCAGCCTGGGCAACAGAGCAAGACTCTGTCTCAAAAAGAAAAAAAAAAACAAAAAAAAAACTCACCTCCTTCATGACCTAGTTCAAGCGACAGCTCCTAAACTATAGCAATTATTCACAAGTTATTTAGAAATTAACTACTGTGCCTATGACATCTTGTCTGTTATTGTCTTGAATTTAAACTCCTAGTAGGCAACCCTGATATATTGCTGGTGGGAATTTAAAATAGTGCAGCCACTTTGGAAACAGATTGGCAGTTTCTTAAAAAACTAAACATAAACTTACCATTTTTACCACAGATTCCTAGGTACCTATCCAAAAGAAATAAACTCACGTTCACACACAGACTTGCATGCCAATGTTCAGAGCAGCATTATTCATAATAGCCAAAAAAATGGAAACTTAGGCCGGGCGCGGTGGCTCAAGCCTGTAATCCCAGCACTTTGGGAGGCCGAGACGGGCGGATCGCGAGGTCAAGAGATCGAGACCATCCTGGCTAACATGGTGAAACCCCGTCTCTACTAAAAAATACAAAAAAAACTAGCCGGGAGAGGTGGCGGGCGCCTGTAGTCCCAGCTACTCGGGAGGCTGAGGCAGGAGAATGGCGTGAACCCGGGAGGCGGAGCTTGCAGTGAGCTGAGATCCGGCCACTGCACTCCAGCCCAGGCGACAGAGCGAGACTCCGTCTCAAAAAAAAAAAAAAAAATGGAAACTTAAATGTGTCACCATGTGATGAATGTATAGATAAAATGTGGAATATCTGGCCGGACTCATGCCTGTAATCCCAGCACTTCAGGAGGCCAAGGCAGGCAGACCACCTGAGGTCAGGAGTTCAAGACCAGCCTGGCCAACACGGCAAAACCCGCCTGGCCAACATGGCAAAACCCGCCTGGCCAACACGGCAAAACCAGCCTGGCCAACACGGCAAAACCAGCCTGGCCAAGATGGCGAAACCCTGTCTCTACTAAAAATACAAAAATTAGCTGGGCGTGGTGGCACACACCTGTAATCCCAGCTATTCGGGAGGTTGACACAGGAGAATCGCTTGAACCCGGGAGGCAGAGGTTGCAGTGAGCCAAGATCGTGCCACTGCACTCCGGCCTGGGTGACAGAGCAAGACTCCATCTCAAAAAAAAAAAAAAAAAAGTGGAGTATCCAAACAATGGAATACTACTTAGCAATAAAAAGGAACAAACTAACATAAGTTATGAACCTTAACAACATTATGCTAAGTGAAAAGACACAAGATCAGTTACTGTAGGAGTCCATTTCTATGAAATATCCAGAAAAGGCAAATTCAGAGATGAAAATTAGTGTCACCTAGGGCTGGCAGTAGGAGCAGGGATATTTTGGAGAGATTTTAAAAAGTTCTAAAACTGACTTATGGTGATGCTTCCACCACATGGTAAATTAAATCACTGATTCATATACTTGATACGGGTCAATTTTATGTGTGAATGTATTTCAATAAAGCTGTTAAAATAAATCATAGTAGGCACTCAAATATTAGTTGAATATTTAACCTCTTACCTGTTTAATATCTTTTCTCATCACCTCCTCCCCTGCAACTAGACCTAAACATCTTGAGGGTGAGGACCAAGTCTATTTATTTTCATGCTTATTTTTAAGACAAACCACACTCAGCCCAAAGTTAAACATACGCTTTGTGCTCTTAACTATTTGTGGATTTGATGTTTGCCTTGTCAGGCTATGAAGGGATGCCATGCAAGAGCATCCAGGAAGAAATGGTCTGTTAGAATGTCGAGGCAGAATAACTGGGTTCTGAATAGCAGCTCTTTCATTTCATAGCTATGAATTCACAGCCAGTTAACTGCCCTCTCTAAGCCAAGTCTAAAATAAGGAAAATAGGCCGGGCGCGGTGGCTCAAGCCTGTAATCCCAGCACTTTGGGAGGCCGAGACGGGCGGATCACGAGGTCAGGAGATCGAGACCATCCTGGCTAACACCGTGAAACCCCGTCTCTACTAAAAATACAAAAAAAAAAAAACTAGCCGGGCGAGGCGGCGGGCGCCTGTAGTCCCAGCTACTTGGGAGGCTGAGGCAGGAGAATGGCGTAAACCCGGGAGGCGGAGCTTGCAGTGAGCTGAGATCCGGCCACTGCACTCCAGCCCGGGCTACCGAGCAAGACTCCGTCTCAAAAAAAAAAAAAAAAAAAAAAAAAAAAAAATAAGGAAAATAGTAGTAGCTACCTCACAGAGTTGTTACAAGGACAAAATGAGGTAACTAAACAAAATGTTTAGCCCAGCACATGGAACATGGAGAGCTCACTGAATATTGGCTTAAAATGTAACACAAATCCAACGCAAATGCACACACACCAGAGAACTCTGTCAAACAGGAGAGGGGTCCTGGGGCATCTTCTCTCCCTCCCAAGCCAACTGGTGTTTATGTGTATATGGAAATATTACTACTATATATTTAACAAATTGAACCAAACATCCCCCAAAACTTCAATATTTGTCTATCCATCCTCTCATCCTACAAGACAGGTTTTCACTTCCTGAGCCCCTTGTGGTTTAGCAGGGTCACATGTCTAGCTCTAAACAATGAACTGAGGGTGGGTGTGGTGGTTCACGCCTGTAATCCCAACACACTGGGAGGCCAAAGTGGGAGGATCACTTGAGCTCAGGAGTTTGAGACCAGCCTGGGCAAGATAGTGAAACCCTGTCTCTATAAAAAATTTTAAAAATTAGCCAGGCATGGTAGCATGCACCTGTAATCCCAGCTATTAATACTAGGGAGGCTGAAGTGGGAGGATCACTTGAGCCCAGATTGCACTAATGCACTCCAACCCTGGTAACAGAGCCAGACTATCTCCAAAAAAAAATAATAATTGTCAGAGTGACCAGATCATGTATTTGTGCAAGACACTCCACAGCTCCTTCCCTCTCCCACTAAAACTAGCAATGGTCCAGTTAGTGGCTGCTCTGTCACCCTACATAAGGACAACGTGGAACAGATCTCCAGCTAAGCTGCAATGGAGAGGGACGCAAGTGAGAAATAAACCTTGTTCTTTGCCTGTGAGCTCTGGTGGTGTTCCCACAGGATAACCTAACCTAACCTGACAGATGAGTCATGGAGCTCCCAGGCTGTAGATTATTTTAAATCCCTCACCCAGAAACCTAAGATCCTTTATTCCCTGGCTTCTGAAACAAGCCACTCTTCCCATTCTGTTAGCCTCTCTGACCATTTCTCCACTTCCTCGTGGACTCCATTTCCTCTGCCTACCTTAAGCCATGCTATTAACCAAGAATTCGTCCGCAGCTTGTGACTCTTCTCATTGTAAACGCTCTCCACGGAGATCTTACCCACCTTTGATGTATCCACCTGGCTGCTCCAGTGTCATAAACCCAACACATCCAAAAGCAAATGCATCAGCTGCCCAGCCCGCTCCAGACACGCGATCTTCCTACACTCCTCACCTCAGTGAATGGCACCAAACCTGGGCCAGAAACCCGGCAGCGATGCTAGATTCCTCCCCTTCCCGTCTCGTCTCGTCCCACTACCCGCACTCAGCCCACTCATTCAACCAACCAGTCCTGGAAATTTTACCGCCTTTAAATGTTTGTTATTGTTGTTGTTGTCCAGGGGAAGGGACACTGTTTATTTTTGTTTGTTTGTTTGATGCTTATTACAGTAGATACTAAAAAAAAAAACAAATTCAGGCTCAGGGAAAGTCTTATTTTGGGTGTCAGCCCTGACTGTGATGCTCTATCTGAAAAGGAGGACAAACAGTTTAATCCAGACCGAGAAACAAGCAAACTTTAATTTCTGAGTACACAATTATGAAACTATGCCAGTAGCAACCTGCATGTTTGTCTCATCTCTTTAGCCACTTAAGGTCTCAAAACACTGCCAAAGCTTTCCTTCTCTATTAAACTCCCTTAAGCATTGCCCATATTATTATTCAAGTTTAAGACACGGCAAATATCCCCACGTGTATATGGCTGGTTATCTTCTTATAAATGAATCCGTAAGACAGTGTCTCCTAATTCGTCTCTATTTTCTCTAACCTGCTTGATTTTCTACAATTGAAAAAAGTAATTCTGGTATACTCACACCAGAGCCCAGGTTTCTCAACATCTTCAGTCAAATGACTTTTAATTCCCCAATCAAGGTATAACACACAAATGTTATCTGCACTTTACAATATAGAACTCTGAGCGGCTAGTGTCTTTTGGTTACTGTAACCATTACACAGCAGTATGTGCTTGTCACCCCGGTCTTCTTTAGCCTCAAAAAATATTCAGAATTTGTTATGCACATGGGAGATTTCTTACAGCAGCACACTCACTTACAAAAAGACCAAAAAATTTTTATTGCTTTACAACAAGCCAGCAACAAACACAACTGAGTAAGTATAAACATGACACTTCTAAATCCTCAAATGGAATTCCAAGACCAGAGTGTGCTTCTCCACTTAAATTGCATTTGTTAAAACTGAAATCCACAACTTCTGGCAAGTACTTCAATATTCTCAAGCAGAATCAATACTTAAAGAGGTTAAAAAAAAAAAAAAAAAAAAAACCTATTATCAAACTTACTGCCTTATGTGTGATGATCTAATTTAAAAGTCTTTCATGCTTGATCCTGGCAGTGCTATTAATGCACATTTTAAGTGACCATCATGGGCACTTTTAAGAACCTAACTTCACAAAAGAGCTGTCAAGAAAATTGTTCTAAAATCCCAATGCACAGTAACTCATGCCTCATTTCAACTGCTTTTCTCGTGATGAAAAAATGTAGTCAGCCTTTAACTTGTACTGATAAAAGCTGTGAAGAGTATGCCAAATAGCCCCTCATACAAACAGGAAGCCCAAATTGTTGATCAGGTTGATCAGGCCAGAAAAGGTGACACTTTTAGATACTTTGTATTATTCTGGAAAGCACTTTCCTTTCAGTGAGTGCAAAGTAACTATGGATTAAGTCACCATTTTAATCATCTCAATTTGACAGCAAGAGTTTCCTAGCACATACTCTTAGTACTACCTGAAAATTGAAGACCACCAACAGTATTTACATGACTTGCCCCAAACTGTACATTTAAAACCTGACAGTCACCAACAACCTGAAATTTCTTACTCTAAAACATATTACCAAATCCCACTGATTTATTTTGTGTGTGCTTTCATGTTTTTATATAGAGATGGAGTCTCACTTCGTCGCCCAGGCTGGTCTCAAACTCCTGAGCTCAAGCAATCCCCCTGCCTCGGCCTCCCAGTGTGCTGGGATTACAGGTGTGAGCCACCACGCCCGGCCTGATTTATTTATAATTCACTATTTTATCTTTCTTCCAGACAAAGCAAAGCATTTTTCTCTAACAACATAATAGTCAGGATTTTGCTTATTAACCTATGTGGGTGGTTTTATACTCCCAGATCAAATGATCTAGCTGACTACTAGAAAAAAGGTTTCATAGTTTAGGAATATATCATATCACGTGTTAGTTCCAAATGTACGTGAAGACAATTTTTAATTGCTGCAACAGCAGAATATTAAGGCAACATGAGAAAGCAGAGGTGTTTTAAAACACTAAGCCCTACTCCCTGCATGGGGGAGAACCAAATGATGTCACTAAATCCCTTAATACAAAAACTTTCCAGAATAATCTGCTGAGCTTGACTTTGCAGTTTAATCTTGTATATTTTGATGGCAGTGAGAGAGAACCTGGGGCTATAATTCCCTTGGCAAAAGAATTCAACATCTGATTTACTCACAATGCTTAAAATAAGGAAGGGAAAATATAAAATAAGTTTTCCTTGCTTGGCAACCATCTTTTTAATCATCTATTTTAATACTGTATCCAGGCTATGCCTGGGTGTGGATGGCTAACTCGCATATAGAAAATATCAAGCATCACATCTGGAAGAATCACAAACGAGACAATGAACTTCTCAATCAGTACATCAACAGTCAAGGTAAGCAAGAAAAGGACTTTACCAAGAAACTAACATTTACACTTTTTGACGGAACTGAAATACACTGAATTACAGAGCAAATTCACTGAAACAACAAAGAAAATTCTGTCCATGGAAAGGCTATTATTTTTTACCCCCAAAAAAGTGTTTCAATTCTGATACTCACACCACAACTGGTTAAGAAAATAAAGCGCAGTGTTTAGCAACTGGGCATCCTAACTACCGTAAGAGGCACTCTGTGCTCACCCCTTCCTGGCAACCGCTGAGGTCAGCAAGGCCAGGAGCAAGGAGAGCCTCCTATTTTTCAACACAAGCTGCTGCCGTCTCCTTGTTGAAGCCCCGGATGGAGAGATCATAGACCACCTCCTCCACTTTCTTCACGTCGTATTTCAATCCGTCGTAGCGCTTCCTCAGGGAGTCATTTTTCAGGTTGAGAAGGCGGAAGCCGGAATCCAGCTCGTTGATGAAGGTGGAGATGTGCAGGGGTCGGGAGTAGTCTCCAGCAGTCACGCTGTTGACAGACAGCCTTGACTGTACCAGGAAAGAGAAATCAGGGGCTTGTTACAACATGCTGCTCCTCAGTGCATCTTCTTCTGAATCAAAGCCACAAGAACCGCAGGTCTAGACAGCTATGCTCATGTTCTATCTCAGGGCACATGCAAGTACAGACAAGACAGGAGCTTCTCCGAAAAGAATCCCACTGAAAATGAGACCATTTCTGCCAAGTAAAATGTAGTATTACTAACATCTAAAATTTCTCTAATTTCTTAAACTGGCTATTGCATCATAAAGTGTTCCATTACATACACAAGCATCTTTACAGCTCATCTGCTTTCATAACGAAGAAATAAACCACAAAGTAATCACAGCAGCTCCACTATCTCTTCCAACCTTGGCCAAATGATCACATTTCTAGAGCCCACCTACTAAGCTGCAACTCTAATCACCTAGAATCAAGTAAAGCAGACTTGGGATAAGAATCTAAAATTACGTCAGTGTAACCCTATCTTGAAGGAGAACTAAGATTGATTTCAAGACCCAACTCAAGACTCCCCTTCTCAGTGTCAGTATACAACCCCTCACTGCTCCATTTGACTGGCTTTTCAAAACATATTAAAATAATAAAAAAGATTCCCCTTTCTGTAAATCCTCTCCACTTTCCCAGGTTTACCTACACCACCCCTTTAGTGCATTCTCAACATACGGGTTTTTTGGTCTCACATAAAGAGTTTGTTGTTGTTGCTGCTGTTGTTGTTTTTAATATAAATCAAGAAGGGGTCTTGTTCTGTTGCTTAGGCTGGTGTGGAACTCCTGACCTCAAGGGATCCTCCCACCTGGGCCTCCAAACCTGCCAGGATTACAAGTGTAAGCCACCGCACCTGGCCCCAACATGTATGGTCCTAAAGACACCTTCCACTTAACAACTAATACTAACAAGATGCTTCATGTTCACTGGTCAGGTGTCTCGAAAAAGCCAGACAAGTGGTACAGCCTGTAACTGGACTCCATTATCCATTCTCACCATCTTCCTCAGGTTTTCAATGCACACATACCCACTCCAATAGACTCCATTTCTGCCTCCCCTGCAGGCAAGGCACCAGAATGTTAATAGAAGTTGTGTGTACAACTTGAAAGAAATGTCCTCAAAGCGAGAGGGCATATCCTTTTTCCTATTTCCTCCTACTGCTGGCTAGAGTGAAGATGTGACTAGAGCAACAGTTCTGGAACGTAAGAAAGAAGCTGAAGCTAGAAGAATCTAGGGCCAAAGATCAAGGAATCATCAGAGCAGCCCTGGACTGCTTTCCTCTGGAACAAGGACAAGCAAACTTTTTCTTAACGAGCCAGAAGTAAATATTTTCACCTCTGCAGACTGGCACAGTCTCTACCACAACTACTCAATTTTGCTACTGACAGTTTTTTTTTCTTTAGACTTTTACAAGGCAATTTCCCTAGATAGTGATTAAAGGAATAAAGAATAAGAATAACTTATATGGTTATATAGACAAATGAGTCTCCAAAACAATTACATGAATTAACAGTTACCAGGAATAGATGTTTTGCCACTACCCTAAAAGGAAGAGGTCTTATCATCTGTTGAAAATTCTTAACTCAGTAAGTATGCACTCATCATTTGATCTGGCTTTTCTCTGATGCCTAGGAAACTGTAACACATACAGTGCCAGTCAGTGACTACCTGGTGACTGAGAGATGGCTTAGAAAAGAATTAAGACGTTCTGAATTTTGGTACCCATTTTAAAAACTGACAGTGAAGCAGAAAGATCAAAAAAGCAACCAGCAAGTTACTGAGCTTACCAGTTCACTGGCAAGAATTAGAACTCCTGAGAGATAATCTTCTACATCCAGATGAAAACCTTTCTCCCGATCTGGCTCAACTAAAAAACACATGAAAATAAAGTCATGCTGTGAATCCAAGTCAAGCCTCAGATATAAAAATATACACATAATTTCTCCCAAAGTAAGTGAAGAAAGGATGAATCTTTTAAAAACTGGCTTTTTAATATATTCACACCCTTGGCAACTAAACCTCACTGTGGATTTTTTGAGTTCTTAAGCAAAATTCAATTCAGTCTTCCCTCAAAAAGTAATACTATCAAAAATGGTATCGAGTTGTGTCAGAGAACATACTTCCTGTTAGAAAAGTGCATGATAAAGCATTTAAGAAAGGAGTTACGATATTTGCAACTATCAAATGGCTGACAGAGACACACACAAAATGAGAAGATTAAGCAGATGTAGCAAAATGTTAACAAGTGGTAAATCTAAGTGGCGTGTAAACAGGTATTCATTTTACTATTCTTTCCATTTTTCTGTAGGCTTGAAAGTTTTAAAAATTCAATTTTAAAAACTAAAGCAAGTACAAATAAGTTTGCCGTTGTTATTTTTAGCTTTTGTTTTTCCAAATATAGTCGGCCCTCTGCACTAACTGTGGATCAAAAATATTTGGGAAAAGGCCAGGTGCGGAGGGCTCATGCCTGTAATCCCAACACTTTGGGATGCCAAGGCAGGCGAATCACAAGGTCAGGAGTTCAAGACCAGCCTGGCCAACACAGTGAAACCCCATCTCTACTAAAAAAATACAAAAAACTGGCTGGGCGTGGTGGCTCACACCTGTAATCCCAGCATTTTGGGAGGCTGAGGGGGGTGGATCACCTGAGGTCAGGAGTTCAAGATCAGCCTGACCAACACGGAGAAACCCCATCTCTACTAAAAATACAAAATTACCCAGGTGTGGTGGTACATGCCTGTAATTCCAGCTACTCAGGAGGCTAAGGTAGGAAAATTGCTTGAACCCAGGAGGTGGAGGTTGTGGTGAGCCGAGATTGTGCCACTGCACTACAGCTGGGCAACAAAAGCAAAACTTCATTTTGGGGGAAAAAAAAAAATTAGCTGGGCGTAGTGGCAGGCACCTGTAATCCCAGCTACTCAGGAGGCTGAGGCAGAACTGCTTGAACCTGGGAGGTGGAGGTTGCAGTGAGCTGAGATTATGCCACTGCACTCCAGCCTTGGCGACAGTGAGATTCTATCTCAAAATATATATATGTATATATATATTTACATAGCACTTACACTGTATTAGATATGTTAAGAAACCTAGAGATGATTTAAAGTACGTGGGAGGATGTGTATAGGTTACATGCAAATACTACACCAGCTATATAAGGGACTTGAACATCCTCAGATTTGGGTATTGGGAGAGCTCTGGAACCCATCATCCTCAGATACCAAGCTACAAGTACAAGTGGTTTCTGGCTAATTCTTATTTGTTTTAAGAAACAAAGTACAACCACCCTTTCCACCAAAAACTAAGCAAGCGTGCCTGATTCTGCAGATCCCACTAATAAAGACACTTACTGCCAAGAATTTCTGTAACCGCTTCTCGAGTCACTAGTGTTTCTGTTTCCAAATACACAACAAATGCTGCCAAGAAGACCAAGCGCTGCAACACAAACCTCCAGTGCTCATGAAATCTGCAGGAAAATACGCAAATTTAGCCTCCAAGGTTAGGGACCTTCAGAAAGACGGGTTTAATATAGTCATGTTCAAACGGTTTAGAAATGGGATCATTTTTCAAATAAAATCTTATGCAAATCCCCAATATGTAAAGAGAAATATGACATTTAGCATAAATTTTACAAGTTGAAATTTATAACAATTATTTAAGTTTAATCAGTGAGAAATATGGTCTAATTCTGATGAGTATGAAAATTTACGCCCAGTGTGATGGCTCACGCCTGTAATCCAGCACTTTGAGAAGCAGAGGCGGGTCGATCACCTGAGGTCAGGAGTTCAAGACCAGCCTGGCCAACATGGCAAAACCCCGTCTCTACTAAAAATACAAAAATTAGCCGTGCGTGGTGGCGTATGCCCATAGTCCCAGCTACTCGGGAGGCTGAGGCAGGAGAATCGCTTGAACCTGGGAGGCAGAGTTTGCAGTGAGCAAGATCATACCACTACACTCCAACCTAAGCGACAGAGACTCCATCTCAAAAAAAAAAAAAAAAAAACAACAACTGAAGGTTACAGATGACAAGAGCAATTGTGCTTTCTAAATTTCATCAGTAAGAACAATGATACTGCTCTGAAAAAAATAAAACTTTGCAACTGATGATTGAAGACAACTGCAGTTACATATCATCCTCAACGTGTTCCTACATTTTCATTTGAGTGCAGGACACCAAGAAAATTCTGATTCACAAAATTACCGTTTGCAATCACTAAACAAATGGACTTAAAACAGAATACTGAGCTAGAAGCCTGAAAAAAGAAAAGGAAATTTTACAACCTGTGGATATTTACGCAATGCCTCCTGATTTTCAAATGTGGCAATACATTCAAAAACAGGTCTCGACACAATGCAGGTCACACAAACCCTTCTGAAGACCAAATCCAGCCAGAGGGCAGCCTGTGTGTGTGACCTCCAGAGAAGATGGTCTCTAAATACCCCACCCGTTCTACTGTCCTACCTCTCTCTCTGTGCTTCAGCTATGACAACAGCGGTCCCTGACCTTTTCAGCACCAGGGACCAGTTTCGTGTAAGACAATTTTTCCACAGAAGCGGGGCAGATGGTTTCAGGATGAAACTGTTGCACTTCAGATCATCAGGCGTTAAGAGTCTCATAAGGAGCACACAACCTAGATCTCCTGTGTGCACAGTCCACAATAGGGTTCGCACTACTGTGAGAATCGAATGCTGCCACCGGTCTGACAGGAGGTGGAGCTCAGGCAGTATTGCAAATGATGCAGAGTAGCTGTAAATACAGATGAAGCTTCACTCGCTCACCCACCGCTCACCTCCTTCTATGCATCCCGGTTCCCAACAGGCCACAGACCAGTACCAGTCCGCGGCCTGGGGGTTGGGAACCCCTGCCTTACAGCAAGGATCAGCAGATTTTTTCTGTAAAGGGCCAAGTAGTAAATATTTTAGGCTTTGTGGGCCACTTTCACTGTTATGTATTCTTATCTGGGCATTTTCCTTTTTTTTTAACTCTTGAAAAAACAAAAGCAATTCTTAGCTCCCAGAGGCAACAGCCACTAGTGGTTTATCAATCTCCGCCTTAAAAGAATATTCTCATGAGGTTATACTATCCACCCCTGAAAATATTCATCCTGTTTACTGTTGATATATATGCCTTACAAGAACATCTTTTTCAGTAAGAAAATTAAAATGAGTAGAAATTCTTGATTCAGATGCAGTTCTTCCCAGTTTAACACCTATGAAACCAGGAGACACTTCACAATCCATGTTTCACAATTTTTTTTTTTTTGAGATGGAGTCTCACTCTGTCGTCCAGACTGGAGTGCAATGGCGTGATCTCGGCTCACTGCAATCTCCACCTCCCAGGTTCAAGCGATTCTCCTGCCTCAGCCTCCAAAGTAGCTGGAGTTACAGGCATGAGCCACCATACCGGGCTAATTTTTGTATTTTTAGTAGAGACAGAGTTTTACCATGCTGGCCAGGCTGTCTCAAACTCCTGACCTCAGGTGATCTGCCCGCCTTGGCCTCCCAAAGTGATGGGATTACAGGCGTGAGCCACCACGCCTGGCCCATGTTTCACATTTATGACTGGCAAAATTTTCCTTCCCTACTGGAACATAAAATAATGGTGTATCTTAAAATCAACAGTGTTGACTTTAACAAGAAGACATGGCATAAAATATTAGCTAATTATGTTACTTAGCAGTGAAACTCAAGCTTCAAAATAAAACTCAACTCCATATATATACTGCCACCTAATCTCATTATTTCACTAACTATAGTTCACCCAATTTCACAAGAAACTTGAATACAGCAAAAAGATATTCTCACTTTTGACCCTCATACCACATTTTCTTTTTAATTGCTTTTTCACTGCAAAAGTAATACATGTTCCTTAAGATTCAGAAAGTCAAAAGAAGAAAAAAATAAAATCACCAATTTTTGTCATGACCATTATCAGTTTAGTTCTTTCTCTTTTTGTTACTTCTACACAGAAGGATGCTTGCCTAGTTGCAAGCAATCATTTAGTATGTATAATTTTTCTCTTTTTTTTTACTTAACATCATAAAATAATGCTGTTTTTCTTACAAACCTGTAATACTGTTCAGCAGGAAATTTGGTCTTCAAAGATGTTAGATGTGTTTTTACTGTACCAAAATGTTCTCGAGCTTTCAAACACCTCTTTGGAACTAATCACAAAAGATAACCAAATGTAATAATGAAAAACTCACCAAATTTCAAATACAGTTCTTGCTTAATAATCTAAGTAATCTACCTGGAAATTAATAAACTTTTTTTTTTAACCTCACAACTAATGTACACATCTCTGCTTTTCAACCTGGTTCTCAAAAAGTGTCATCCCCAGTTTCCCTACTAATTAGCTATACTGAAAAATAAACAACTTGCCAAAAGGGAATATATTAGGAGACACATTGGTAATTGGTTAGGTTGTCATAAATAACGTCATCCTTAAGGAGCTGCACACCAGCTGCTATTCCTGTTCACTCCTCAGAGGATGCGTAAAATTGGATTGCTTCTTCCTCCCATATTTGGCAGAAAAAAGCCTTTACCAAGTATTCACAATCAGGATGACCAACTCCGTATCATTAAGAAAAATGACTTGCCTCTACCACGTGTAAATACATTATTATATCATTCTTATATCTGAAAACATACTTCAGCTCTTTTAGCTGTGCTGGCTATACCTTACAATGAAGGTTCCATGTCTAAACTTGACATATTTTACTTTCATTCAAGAGGCTGACTATAAACACATTAATTTGAGAACATTTTATACTGTTCATCTCATATTAAAAGGTATTCAATCCCTGAAAGACTGGATTCAACTACACACTGGTGCATACACACACATATACACACACACACAAAAGGGCCAAATAAAAGTCACTAGATAACACAAGAGTTATAAACGCTTGGGCCAGGCACGGTGGCTCACACCTGTAATCCCAGCACCTTGGGAGGCCGAGGCAGGAGGATCATCTGAGGTCAGGAGTGCAAGACCAGCCTGGTCAATAGAGTGAAACCCCGTCCCTACCACAAATACAAAAAAAAAAAAAAAAAAAAGTAGCTGGGCGTGATGGCGGGCGCCTGTAATACCAGCTACTCAGGAGGCTGAAGCAGGAGAATCACTTGAACCTGGGAGGCGGAGACTGCAGTGAGCTGAGATGGCGCCACTGCACTCCAGCCTGGGCAACAAGAGCGAAACTCCGTCTCGGGAGAAAAAGTAAATAAATATTAATAAACCCTTTTCCCACTTATCCTGAGAATACTGTGCTGGCAGAAAGCTGCACTTTTTTTTTCTAAACAGGAAATGGGTTAAGCAATTGTAATTATCATCAGTAGAATACCATCACAATAGAAAACATCTCTATTTAAACCATACTATCTGGTAGTGCAAGAAAAATCAACCAAAATTATCAAATCACCTCCTTCTTCAATTTTTACTCACCATAAAGCATGATAGCCATTTTTCATTATAAAATGTCTTCTGGATATAAACTCTCTTCTAAATAAGAGACTGATAATTGAGTATAAAACAAAGAACTTACTGTCCTGAAACCCAGCACCCTGATGGACCCCTTGCAGTAGAGTTAAAATCTCTCGAGCTGTTTGTTCTAAACTCTGTACAACTTTTCGGATTTCCTAGAGAGAATTAAAAATAAAAATCAGATACTCAACAGAATTATTGTCATACACTCACACCAAACACATTAGTTTATGTGATCATAACCAAGTTTGAATCCTGACTTTTTTCCACTTATTTCCTCTGTAAGACTTCAAAAAGTCACTAAAAATCCTTAGATTCCTCAGGTACTCTTTAAAGGATAATAGCCACCCATTCACCCCAAGGATTCAATTGGGACATTATAATGGATGATGTGTGTGAACGTAACTTGCAGAATGAAGAGTTAAATGCAATACAAGAGTTGGGTATTTACACTTCTTTTTTTTCTTTTTTCTTTTTTTTTTTTTTTGAGACGGAGTCTCATTCTGTCACCCAGGCTGGAGTGCAACGGCGCGATCTCAGCTCACCGCAACCTCCGCCTCCTGAGTTCAACCAATTCTCCTGCTTCAGCCTCCCAAGTAGCTGGGATTACAGGCGTTCGCGACCATGCCCAGTTAATTTTCTTTTGTATTTTTTGCAGAGATAGGGTTTCGCCATGTTGGCCAGGCTGGTCTCAAACTCCTTACCTCAAGTGATCCACCCGCCTCGGCCTCCCAAAATGCTGGAATTACAGGCATGAGGCGCCGCTCTCGGCCTCTAATTCATTTTTAAAATATTCACTGAGCATACTTATGTGTGAGGCACTGTGTAAATACTGGGGAACCGAGCACACAATCCTTTCCCTCTGATGGTTTAACATACAATGGGGGAGAAGATTTTTTTAAAATAATCAACATTACACACATTTAAAAAACTTAAGGTGCTACTAGAAAACATAACAGGAAATAGATCGTTTAGACTGTGACGTCAATGACATAAATACGAGACAATCACGAAAAGAACGGGAAATAAGCAAATTCCAGGAAAAGCGAACAGGCAGGAAGCTATCTAGCGCACTAGAAGAGGTAAAGTGAACATCATACACAAAGACAGAGAGCATAAATGAGATTGACGAGAGACCGTGTGAGCCACAGGAGGGTCTGATTTTTTATCTCGTGTGGGATAGGAAACCATAGGAGAGTTTTAAGCAGGAGATCACATGTGCTTTTAAGACACCAACAAAAATACACGAAATGCTCATTCGCTGAAGACCAGGTGCTAATCGAGCCTTCGATATAAACAAGTGCTGAAAAGAAGGAAAACTGACACAAATGAAGCAGGTAATGCTTAGAAGCTGAGACCCGAACACAGGGAATCAGGACAGAGCGGCAAAATTTGGGGCGGGGGCGGGGAGTGTCCTAACCTAAAGCTAGAGGGGAAGCAACCCACCCTCGGAGGCGTCCCCACCGCCCGAGACTGAGCGACAAAGGAGGGTCGGGCGCAGTGGCCCACCTAGGCATGGAAAGGCAAAGGGAATGGGGAAGGGAAGGGGCTCGCCTCTCGGATGTCCTGCTCGGCAGCCAAAAAGCCCTGCAGCTCCACGAAGATCTCGCTCACAGACATGGCGCCGGCTGCACAACAATCAGCCAGTGTAGCAAGGGCGGCCAGGGAAGTGGACGCCGGAGGCAACCAGCGCAATCAATCGCAACGGCCGCCGCTATCGCCGCGTCCCCCCGGTCTTACGCCACGACTGTCGCTGGGGTCCTCCGAGGCCCGCGGCGCGCTGGAGGACGGGCTGTCCGCCGCGCTGCCTGAGGCGCCGTCCGCGAGGCGCGCGTCCAAAGGGCAGAGGAGGGGGAGAGTGGGCGGGGCCTCGGTCTGAGGCCTTCAGACAGGCATCGCCAGAAACAACCTGCGAAGGGGGCCCTCGGAGCACGTGGGCCTGAGGGAGGGCGGGGACGGGCTTGTAGGTGGTGTGGGCGAGCGGGGTTGTTTAGGTTACGTGTGTGTATTTATTTCATACACTACAGCAGTTGGGGGAAAATATTTCACAACGAAAGAGTATGCACAAAAACACAGGTGAAGAAGAATGTAGAGAGAGTGCGGCCTTCGTGAGAAAGTAGGGGGCCAGTGCATTTACATTTCCAAAAAAAAGTAAAATAGAAGTAACGTATGTAGGACTGTGAGTAGGGAATGGATTGGGAACGAAAATTTTCTGTGTAAATCTTTTATTTTCATGTCCTCTCTGTATGGCTGTATTACCTATTTTTAAATTAAACGGATTTTTTAAGCGTGGGCGGTGGGTTGTTTCCCTTTCCACTCACACCTTGCCCTAATTCCCCTTCCATGCCCTGTAACTGTTTCCCCTTTGTTCTTGAAGAGTTATTTCATACACAAATACTGTGTGTGTGTTCTTGAACAGTTATTCCATACCCAAATACAATGTGTGTGTGTTGCACTCTCCAGATGAATTGGAATGATTCTTATCTAAATGATAACTTACTGCTTGCTTTGTGGCTGACGTTATTCTAAACTCTTTATATGAAGGATGATATTTAATTCTCATTATATGAGAAGAATTTCATGTCCATGAAGAAGACAGTAAGACTACTAGCACCTACATTTTAAAAAAATTATCCGCCGGGGGCGGTGGCTCACACGTGTAATCCCAGCACTTTGGGAGGCCGAGGCTGGCAGATCACGAGGTCAGGAGTTCGAGACCAGCCTGATCAATATGGTGAAACCCTGTCTCTACTAAAAATACAAAAATTAGCCTGGCGTGGTGGTGTGCGCCTGTAATCCCAGCAACTCGGGAGGCTGAGGCAGGAGAATCGCTTGAACCCGGGAGGCAGAGGTTGCAGTTAGCCAAGATCACACCACTGCACTATAGCCTGGGCAACAGAGAGACTCCGTCTAAAAAAAAAAAAAAAAACCCTTTCTTAGCTCCTGTTTGTTCTCCCAAAACCCATTTGTCTGTCTTAAAGAATCCTATTTGTTCTCATACAAACTTTCGTCACCTCTCCCTTTTACCTACTGAGTTAGGCACATAAGCCACTAACTGGTTTTTTTCTTTCTTTGTTTTTTGTGTGGATTTTTTGTTTGTCGTTGTTTGTTTTGTTTTTTGGTAGAGACGGTCTCACTCTGTTGCCCAGCCTGGTCTTGAACTCCTGGGCTCAAGGAATCCTCCCACCTCAGCCTTTCAAAATGCTGGGATTACAGGTATCAACCACTGCACCCAGATATAAACCTCTAATTTTAACCATTTAGTAGGCTAGCTACTTATTTTGCTAGCTCCAGCATCCATGCAAATAATCCTTTTTTGAGAGTGTTCTATAAAAAGTGTAATTAGACCCTATTAGTTGATGGTGTTGTTGAGTTCTTATATACCCATGCTGATTTTCTGTTCTGTTAATCTGTCTTTTGTCAGTTTAATTTGCAGGCCCTGGCTGGGCATGGTGGCTCACACCTGTAATCCCACCACTTTGAGAGGCTAAGGAGGAGGATCACTTGAGCCCAAGAGTTCGAGACCAGCCTGGGCAACATAGTGAGACCGCTATCTCTACAAAAATTTTTTGAAAATTGGCTGAACATGGTAGCGCATGCCTGTGGTTCCAGCTACTTCAGAGGCTGAGGTGGGAGGATCACTTGAGCTCAGGAAGCCGCAGCTGCAGTGAGCCATGATTCTGCCACTGCACTCAAGCCTGGGTGACAGAGTGAGACTCTGCCTCAAATAAATAGTTTTTTTGGAGGCCCCCATAAACTGAACAAAATATAATAAAGAGAAAGCTTTTCCTCCCCCAGTACTAGCTTCATAAAGAACTGGAAAGTGTTCCCTTCTGGCCTATTATCTGGAAGAGCTTATGCAGATTGGTGTTTGTTCTTTAGTTGGTAGAATTCTCTGCTGAAAGCTTCTCCAGTGAAACCTTCTTTGGAGCTCTCTTTTGGGGAATTTTTATTGCAAATTCAATTTCCTAATAGTCATAGTGCTACTCAAAGTATCTTTTTCTTTAAGAGATGGGGTCTCACTCTGTCAGCAGGTGATTCTTCCGCCTCAGCCTACCCAGTAGCTGGGACTATAGGCACATGCCACCACACCTAGCTAATTTTTGGTTTTTTTGGTAGAGATGGGGTCTAGCTATGTTGCCCAGGCTAGAAAGTATCTATTTAATATTGGGTGAGCTATGGTAGCTGTGGTTTTTAAAGGAATTGGTTCATTTAGTCTAAGAAGTCAAATTTATTCGAATAGAGTTGTTTATAGTATTTCCTTATATTCGTTTGTTGTTTTCAGGCTCTGTAGTGCCACCCTGTATTTCATTCCTGATAGGAGAAATTTATTCATTTTCTCTTTGTTTCTCTTTGTTAATCTTGCTGGAGGTTTATCCACTTTATTGATCTCTTAAAATAACTAGTTCTCTGTTTAATTTTCTTTTCTTTTTTTTTTTTTTTTCCTTTGAGATGAAGCCTCATTCTGTCGCTCAGGCTGGAGTGCAGTGACGTGATCTCGGTTCACTGCAACATCCGCCTCCTGGGTTCAAATGATTCTCCTGCCTCAGCCTCCCAAGTAGCTGGGATTACAAGCCCACACCACTGTGCCCAACTGATTTTTGCATTTTTAGTAGAGATGGGGTTTCACCATGTTGCCCAGGCCCACCTTGAACTCCTGACCTCGGGTGACCCACTCACCTCAGCCTCCCAAACTGCTGGGATTACAGGCATAAGCCACCACACCCAGCCTCTATTCTGTTTCAGCTTCATCAATTTCTGCTCTTTATTTTCTTCTTTCTGCTGGTTTTGGTTTTATTTTACTCTTCTAGGTTCTTGAGATGGAGCTTAGATTAAGATCTTCCCACTTTTCTAATGGATGCATTTTAGTGCTGGAACTTTCCCTCTGGGCACTGCTCTTTTTTGGTATGTTGTATTTCATTTTTATTTGGTTCAATGTATTTTTTAAATTTCTCTTGTGACTTCCTCTCTAATGGATTATCTGGAAGTATATGGCCTAATATTCAAGTGTTTGGAGATTTTTCTGTTATTGTGTTATTGATTTCTAGTTTGAGTCTATTATAGTCAGAGAACAAGCTATGATTCAATTCTCTTAAATGAGTTAAGATTTTGTTTAAATACTCCAGAATATGGTCTCTCTTAGCATATATTCCACGAACACTTGAAAGGCTCTCTTGTTGGGTGGAGCATCAATTCGGCCCTTTTAGCTGATGGTGTTATTGAGTTCTTCTATGCCCTGCTGATTTGTCCAGTTGTTCTATTAATTTTTTAAGGAATTTTCTACAGAATCAGTCATTTCATCTGTGAACAAATAGTTTTATTTCTTCTGTCCCAGTCTATATACTTCCTATTTCCTTTTCCTGTCCTAATGCATTATATAGAACTTCCAGTAAGATATTGGATAGGAATGGAAAAAGGGGACATTTTTGCCTTCTTCCCAACTTTACAGCCAAAGTATCCAGTCTCTCACCCTTAACTATGATGCTAGCTGTAGGATGTTGTTGCTGTTGCTGTTGTTGTTGCTGTTTGTTTTTAGAGACAGGGTCTTACTTTATCACCCAGGCTGAAGTACAGTGGTGTGATGATAGCTCACTGCAACCTTGACCTTCTGAGCTCAATTGATCCTCCTGCCTCAGCTTCTAGAGTAGCTGGGACTACAGCTGTGCACCACCATGCTTTGATAATTTTTTTTTAATTTTTTCGTAGACATGGGGTCTGGTCATGTTGCTCAGGCTAGTCTTGAACTCCTGGCCTCAAGGGATCCTCCTGCCTATGCCTCCCAAAGTGCTGGGATTATAGGCGTGAACCACTGCGCCTGGCCTTTGTTTTGGCTTTGGTTTTTTAAGAGACAGGGTCTTGCTCTGTCACCCAGGCTAGAGTGCAATGACATGATCACAGCTCACTGCAGCCTTAACCTTCTGGGCTCAAGCAATCTTCCCACCTCAGCCTCCCGAGAAGCTGGAACTATAGGTGTGTGTCATCCTGCCTAGCTAAATTTTTTTTAGTTTTGGTAGAGATGGAGTCTAACTGTGTTGCTCAGGCTGGTCCTGAACTCTTGGGCTCAAGCAATTCTCCTGCCCTGGCCTCCCAAAGGGGTGGGATTACAGGCATGAGCCACTGCACCTGGCCTTATTCTATCAATTGTTAATAGAGGAGTCTCTAACTATCACTACATATTTCTTTTTTTTTTTTTTTTTTTTTCACACGGCGTCTCACTCTGTCGCCAGGCTGGAGTGCAATGGCACAATATCTACTCACTGCAACCTCCACCTCCTGGGTTCAAGCAATGCTCCTACCTCAGCTTCCCAGGTAGCTGGGACTACAGGCGTGCACCACCACGCCCAGCTAATTTTTGTGTTTTTAGTAGAGATGGGGTTTCACCATGTTGGCCAGGATGGTCTCGATCTCTTGACCTTGTGATCCACCTGCCTCAGCCGCCCGCCTCAGCCTCCCAAAGTGCTGGGATTACAGGCATGAGCCACAGCACCAGGCCATTGATTTATTTCCCCTCTCAGTTCTGTCAGTTTTTGTTTCACAAATTTGCAACTCTGTTGCTTGCTATATATACATTTAGGATTACTATGTCTTCTTAGTGGATAGACTTTTTATGATTATATAATGTTCCTCTCTGTCACTCATCATTTTTTTCTACTGAAGTCTATTTTATCTGATATTTTTATAGCCACTCTTGCTTTCCTTTTATTAATTGCATTATATATGTTTCATCTTTTTTCAAATTTCAAGCTGCCTATATCATTGCCTGTATCTTTTTATTTGAGGTGAATTTCTTCCAGATAGGATATAGTTGGATCTTTTTTGTAAAATTCACTCACCAATCTCTGTCTTTTAATTGGTATATTTAAACAATTTATATTTGATGTTATTATTGATATGTTAGCACTTAAGTCTGCCATTTTGGTTTTTTGCTGTTTGTTCTCTGTTTTTTATTTCTGTTTTCTTTTTCTGCCTTCCTATGAACATTTTTAAGAATTCCACTGTCTACACTGTTTTTGAAAAGATCTCTTTGCATAGCTTTGTGGTTACTCTAAATGGTGGGTGTGTGTGTGTGTAGAGAAATAGACAAAATTTATCACTGTCTACTGGTATTATCATTTTATTAGCTCAAGTGAAATATAGAAACTTTATTTCCCTATGTCCCTTTACTCTCCCCCATTAATAATATAATAGTTGAATGTTTCCTCTACATACAGTTATAACCGCATCAGACAATATTATAATTTTTGCTTCAGCAATCATAGTTTAGAAAACTCAGGCCGGGCGCGGTGGCTCAAGCCTGTAATCCCAGCACTTTGGGAGGCCGAGACAGGCGGATCACGAGGTCAGGAGATCGAGACCATCCTGGCTAACACGGTGAAACCCCGTCTCTACAAAAAAAATACAAAAATCTAGCCGGGCGAGGTGGTGGGCGCCTGTAGTCCCAGCTATTCGGGAGGCTGAGGCAGGAGAATGGCGTAAACCCGGGAGGCGGAGCTTGCAGTGAGCTGAGATCCGGCCACTGCACTCCAGCC